>NC_056613.1:21678384-21824860 GCF_018340385.1 Cyprinus carpio
TATGGCTATATAACTTTATAAATCTAAGCAACAGTGGACAAAATAAAGTCTTTTTGTATTTGCAGCCACATCTCCTTCTATCCATGTGTGGGAAGCCATGAACAAACAGACCCTCTCTGTGCTGCGCTGCCATCATTCTAGGGGCGTTTGCTCTGTAAGCTTCAGTGCCACCGGCAAACTACTGCTTTCTGTGGGTCTGGACCCCCAGCACACCCTCACCATCTGGAAGTGGCAGGAAGGTACAGGTCAACACACACAGCATTGACTCTTCACTCTGCTTTTATATCAGGTTTGGGATCTGAAATTCTTTTCAAAGGTGCCAAAGTAGCAAGTCGGGCCGGTCACACCCAGAGGATCTTTGTGGCAGAGTTCCGGCCTGATTCGGACACTCAGTTTGTGTCCGTGGGGATAAAACATGTGCGGTTCTGGACGCTGGCCGGCAGGGCCCTGCTCAGTAAGAAAGGAGTACTCAGCTCCATTGAGGATGCCCGTATGCAGACCATGCTTTCAGTGGCCTTTGGAGCTGTAAGTATTCTTCTGTTTCTACATGGAGTTCAGCTCATTTCATATTTGTTGTCAGAGAGGAAGAATTGAAGGAAAAGTTCACCTAAAATAAAAAATGGGGGGGGGGGGGGGGGTTTATGGGGGTTGCAGAATTTCAAAATGGCTCTTTTCCATAAAATAAAAGCAAATGAAGATGAGAAAATAAGCTCTATATATAGTAAAAACCATTATATATTATATATATATATATTACATTATATATATATATTACATAATTTATATATTTTTTATAGAATTAATAATATACAGGTGCATCTCAATAAATTAGAATGTCGTGGAAAAGTTCATTTATTCCAGTTATTCAACCAAGTTGTGTTGAATTACTGAAATAAATTAACTTTTTTGTTAAGTTTTTACTTTCAATTTTGACCAATTTAATGCATCCTTGCTGAATAATAATAAAAGTATTAATTTCTTTTTTAAAACTGCACTGATTCCAGACTTTTGAACAGTTATGTATTCCATATTTTAACACACACACACACACACACACACACACACACACACACACACACACACACACACACACACACACACACACGTTGTGTTTCTATGTTTTATGGGGACATTGGTTTTTATACTGTACAAACTGTATTTTCTATCACCCTTCACCAACCCTACACCTAAACCTAATCAGGAAACTTTCTGCAATTTTAGATATTTAAAAAACTTCATTCTGTATGATTTATAAGCTTGTTTCCTCATGGGGACCCCAAACATGTCCCCACAAGGTCAAAATTTACTGGTATTACTGTCCTTGTAGGGATATTTGGTCCCCATAACATGGTACACACACACAGAATGAGATTTGAGAGTTGCGAAATAACTATTTCTGTGTTTCACAATGCAAGAAAGTCATTAAGGTTAGAAAAGAAATGAGGATGAGTAAGTGATGGCAGAATTTTTATTTTTGGGTGAACTATCCCTTTAAACGAATGTGGAATGTGTGTGAGTAGATATTTCTGTATACGTGCATACCTGTGCATTTGTTTGTGCACTTGTGTGTCAGAGCTTAAATGGACAAGATACTAAATCAATAATGAATTAAAAAAGTTGTTTATGATTGTAACTTCAAAAATGACATTTTACTTTTTTAAGGATTCGGTGTAGAAATATCAGTGAACGGATATGAAAATGCTGTGCTTTGCCATGTTTGTGCTGTTTTTCTCTTAGAGGTCACTAGATTAGTGCAGGTTTGTTTTCTTTTCAGAATAACTTGACATTTACAGGTACCATTAGTGGAGATGTGTGTGTGTGGAAGGAACACATTCTAGTGAGAATCGTGGCTAAGGCTCACACTGGACCCGTGTTCACCATGTACACCACATTACGTGACGGGCTCATTGTGACGGGAGGCAAAGAACGACCGTAAGTGGCTTGAGCCTTGCCAATATCTATTTTGTTCTCTGAATCTGCATGAGCGTTCTCAAAAGCTGCTGTAGTAAATGAGAGGATTCGTGTGGGCTGCCCTCTGCAGGTCAAAGGAGGGTGGTGCGCTCAAACTGTGGGATCAGGAGTTGAAGCGATGCAGAGCCTTCAGACTGGAGACGGGCCAGATCATAGACTGTGTGCGCTCTGTCTGCAGGGGCAAGGTACAGCACTGCCACAGAATCACTACATTGAAGAGGATGGGAAATACTAGACCTGGAAGATTATGTGTATCTTTAGTCAGATGCATTTGCATTGCATTTATAGATAGATAGAGAGATAGATCTTCAATATAGCAACAATACTATAGAAATAATAGAATATATAAAAGAATATATAAAAAAATACATAGATACCTACATGCATAAATGATCTTTCTAAAGCCAGTAAGAACCAACTAGCCTTAGTCAGAAATATCAAGCTAGCTATTTCTCCCTGTGTCCTCCTCCTTGATGGTTTAGGGGAAGATTCTCGTAGGCACCCGGAATGCTGAGATCATTGAGGTCGGTGAGAAGAACGCAGCCTGTAACATTCTGGTGAATGGCCACATGGATGGTCCTATCTGGGGACTGGGAGCTCACCCCACCCGAGACGTCTTCCTGTCTGCTGCTGAAGATGGCACTGTGCGCCTCTGGGACATTTCAGAGAGGGTAAATTATATAATGCCTGTGCATAGTGGTTTTTTGAGACACCAGATGATTCAAATGCTCTCTTGTATGGAAAAACAGAAGATGCTGAATAAAGTGAACCTCGGTCATCCTGCACGTGCGGTCAGCTATAGCCCAGAGGGTGACATGGTGGCCATCGGCATGAAGAATGGAGAGTTCATCATCCTCCTTGTTAGCTCACTCAAGATCTGGGGGAAGAAGAGAGATCGGCGCTCTGCCATACAAGATATCAGGTGAGACTGATGCTAATTATGCATTATTTAATTTTATTAACATATCTATAATAATTTCAGCGACTAAATTTAATTAATTTAATTTAATTTAATTTAATTTAATTTAATTTTATTTTATTAATTTAATTTAATTTAATTTAATATTTTATTTTATTTTATTTTATTTTATTTTATTGACTTTTATTTTATTAATATTTTTTTAATTTAATTTTAAATTCACAATTATGAAATACTAAAGACTTCCATTTCGATTTCAGGCAGAAACTAATTTCCATATTATTGTTTGTAGGTGAATGTTATTTCATTCTGACATGAGCATGGTCTATTGCAACAACTAAAGTCTCTTTTCCTCAGGTTCAGTCCAGACTCACACTACTTGGCTGTGGGTTCCAGTGAGAATGCAGTAGATTTTTACGATCTGACGTTAGGACCACAGCTCAACCGCATCAACTGCTGCAGGGACATCCCTAGCTTTGTCATGCAGATGGACTTTTCTGCTGACAGCTGCTATGTGCAGGTACAGCATGCTGAGCTGTGTTTGTGTGTGTTTGCTTGTTTGTATGAGAGAATGTAGTACTTACAGTATCAAAGAGTACTTATATACTGTAAATTAGAATACAATGAAAATGTACATTTATATTAGTTGAGAGCTTTACAGAGCTTTTTGGACCAACTTAAGTAGGACTTAAGTACATTTTAATATATATAATTTCATAATTACTTCTGTTATCTTTGAAAATTGAAATATTTCCATCAAATCAAATCTTGATAAGATTATAAGTGGACCTCAGAGAGCAGTACAACATAAAAAACAAAAGCATGTAATGACTCCTTTAATGTCTTTCTCTGTGCTGTTTCTGTGCCAGAGAGCATTAGATCAAAGTTACTCACTCTGTCTGCATGTTTTGCTCTCTGCAGTTGTCTACTGGTGCTTATAAACGTGTAGTCTATGAGGTGCCTTCTGGGAAGCAAGTCACTGAGCAAGCAGTGATAGACAGAATAACCTGGGCCACATGGACAAGGTAACAGACTGCAACACAGCAGCACTGCTGGCATCCTGTAAAATAAAAATGAAATCCACTTCTGTCAGTAAAGTGACTGTTCTCAGTGGCTGCTGTAGTACTGGTTTGGGTGTCTCTGTAGTGTCCTCGGGGACGAGGTGGTGGGGATCTGGTCCAGGAACACAGATAAGGCAGATGTAACCTGCGCTTGTGTGTCTCACTCCGGCCTCAACATCGTCACAGGCGATGACTTTGGAATGGTAAAGCTGTTCGACTTTCCGTGTACAGAGAAATTTGTAAGTATACCCCATTTTTGCTGAAATAAAGTGTTGTTTTGTGTGAAAAAAAGACACTTTTTTTGTGATGCGTGGTGATTTAAGAATGGAAAATGAAGATTCTGTCATCATTTACTCGCTCTCATGTCCTTCCAGTCCAAGTTTTTGAGTTTTTAATTGAGTTTTGATTTTTATTTTGTTGTCAGTTTCAGTTTCGGTTATTTTGCAGAGTCTGTTTGTTTGTTCATTTTAATTTAGTTTTTTAGCTAAGTTTAGTTTTAATGTTATTTTAATTTGTTTATATTTCTCTTAACATACACGAGTAAATTACTTTTACAGGAACAACTTTCGTAACAATGTCTAGACTGACATACAGCATGGTTAAAACAACTAAGAACTTGTGTATTTTGGCATATATTTAATCCTTTTAAAGAGATAGCTCACTCACAAACTAGAAGTCTGTCGTCATTTACAAACCCTCATATCATTAAAACCTGTACAAATTAAAAATCATCATGCAGCGTTAACCATGCTTTGAAATGAATGACTCCAAATTATGATTGTTTGTTAATCTTCTGTAACTTTAGCTAAAGCATTAATTTTCATACTTATTGCTGTATCACATCTTTTAATTAGACACGTTGATGGTAAAAAATGTTAATTAGCCTACTTTTTGCATTTACTGTATGACTACAAATGTGTACATGTTCATTTTATGGATATTTAGACTCACTGCCACTCCTCTGTCCTCTTATCATTTTATACAGTATCACCATAAAATCCTTTAAGATATAACAACACGCAATAACAGAATACCTTTGTCCACATTTTATGGACTTGTGGACAACTTACATGTGTAACAATGATGTTTGCTTCTGGTGATCTTACGAATATTTGTACAGATGAAGGGGAGCTTCACTTGTTGATGGTATTTCATAATTGTTGAGCTTCAATCACAATTTTATTGATTTCTGCCATACAAAGAGTGCAACTAAATTGACAAAAGTCCCATCTAGATTTTAAAAAGAAGACGTAAAAATGCTACACGTGTCAGATTAAAAGATTTACTTTAAACGATATTTTAAATTATGTTTTTAATAATCTTGCACTTTAATAAGTGCACATTTTTGATGCTGACTGAAGTATTTGATTATAATTTTACCTGTAGTGTGTAGTGCATTTGATATTGCATTTGAATTTAATGTATTTTACATTTACTAATTTGCAACTTCATTACAAATGTGTGATTACAAATATATTTAAATACATATTATTTTGAAATAACGGTGAAACCACATATAAATTTGTGCTTAAGTCCAACTTAAGTGGATCAAAAAGCACTCTAAAGCTTAGCTCATTATATTTAATATTAATTTAAACAAATACATTTTCATTTGATTGTAAATAACATGTAATGAAGTGTCTGAAAACA
Source organism: Cyprinus carpio (assembly GCF_018340385.1). Classification (NCBI taxonomy): domain Eukaryota; kingdom Metazoa; phylum Chordata; class Actinopteri; order Cypriniformes; family Cyprinidae; genus Cyprinus; species Cyprinus carpio. Next base: position 21,683,986 of record NC_056613.1, read on the forward strand.
TTACATTCAGTTCACACTTAAATATATTATGTAAGGGATAATGCACGGCTAGCTGTGCATTAAACGATTTTAATGCACGCCGTGGAGGCCAAGAACCATAGATATGTATAGATGCCCTGTATGACCGCTCCAGATACGTTGATGTGTCTGCCATTTTGGAATGGTCAAGTTGACTTCATTCACCATAATAATCAATGGATATTCAACGATATGCATGCATGTAACTTTCTGTTGTAGACACACACAGTCAACTTGCGCTCGAGGATTCGCAGACCATTCCAAAAATGGCGGATGGCTTAAAGAAACAATTGCTAATGAGGCGTCTATGTATATATATCTATGCCAAGGACCACACGATGTGAAGTGCATTAAAATTGTTTAATGCACAGCTAGCCGTGCATTAACCCAATTATACCATGGTCATTTGCCAACATTGACAACTTAAAGCTGTTTATGATGTTTGCAGCACAATATTTGACTGGTTATTAATTAATATTATACGGTTTTAAACAATATTAAACGGTTTTATCGCATACCTGCCAGCCAATCAGAATCGAGTATCCGGACAGACCATGGTATAATTTTAAGTATTTTTTTTCTGTAATAAGTGCTTTTTTTTTAAAGTATGCTAAATTGTACTTCCCTCTTCACAATGGCCGATAGTGCTGTTCCTACAGATAAACAGAAACCACAGAGTAATTTCCTGTCAATGCATATTGTATTTTACTGAATGCTGAGATTGCAATAACATGTGACAGTACATCACAAGACAGTAAAAAAGGGCTGGACGTGATGGTTCTTGTCAACACAGATCAAAACATTCTCACAACAGCCAAAGTTCAGCTGTTTAACTGGATTTTAAAATGTTTATGTCCATTATATATCCGTTCTCTAATCTGTGCTGCACACATTTCTTCTTAAAAAAAAAATTACATAGCAAATTGTCTGACTAGAATCTGTTTCCTCAGGCCAAACACAAACGTTTCCTGGGCCACTCTGCCCACCTGACCAACATCCTCAACAAAAACTATTATCTCCTCTTCTTCAGAGCCTCAACCCATAACAAAAAAATATAGTACAGTATACATAAATGTAATAATACCCAGAACTATAAAATATAGGATAGGATAGTGAAATTTAATAATTTTGTTTCATTACGTTTTGTTAGACCTTAAACACACACACACACACACACACACACACACACACACATACACTATATATATATATATATATATATATATATATATATATATATATATATATATATATGTATATATATATATATATATATATATACAGTACAGACCAAAAATATATGTATATATATATATACAGTACAGACCAAAAGTTTTGGAAACATTACTATTTTAATGTTTTTGAAAGAAGTTTCTTCTGCTCATCAAGCCTGCATTTATTTGATCAAAAATACAGAAAAAAAACAGTAGTATTGTGATACATTATTACAATTTAAAATAATTGTTTTTAAATTTATTATACTTTAAATTATCATTTATTTCTGTGATGCAAAGCTGAATTTTTAGGACCATTATCACATGATCCTTTAGAAATCATTCTAATATGATGATTCATTATCAAAGTTGGAAACAGTTCTGCTGCTTAATATTTTTCAGAACATGTGATACTTTTTTAGGATACTTTGATGAATAAAAAGTTAAAAAAAAAAAAAAAAAAAAAAGAAGCTATGTTTTTAAAATATAAATATTTTGTAATAACAATATACACTACTGGTCAGTAATTTGGGGTCAGTAATTTTTCTTTCTTTCTTTTTTTTTTAAATAAAATCAATATTTTTATTCAGCAAGGATGTGTTAAATTGATAAAAGTGATAGTAAAGAAAATATATTATTAGAATATATATTATTAGAACTTTTTTTTTTGAATAAATGCAGTTCTTTTTAACCTTTTATTCATCAAATATATTAGAAAGCAGAACTGTTTCCAACACTCATAATAAATCAGAATATTAGAATGATTTCTAAAAGATCATGTGATAGACTGGATGTTACATGTGACACTGAAGGCTGGAGTAATGATGCTGAAAATTCAGCTTTGCATCACAGGAATAAATTATTTTTTTTAAGTATATTCAAATAGAAAACTATTATTTTAAGTTTTAATACTATTTCACAATATTACTGTTTTTTTCTGTATTTTGATCAAATAAATGCAGGCTTGATGAGCAGAAGAGACTTCTTTCAAAAACATTAAAAATAGTAATGTTTCCAAACTTTTGGTCTGTACTGTATATATATACATATATGTACAGTATATATGGAATGTATGTGTGTATACAGACACACATAGTATAATAAACATAATTAAAGTAAAAACTGTAACACTGTGAAATATTATTAAAATTTTTAAATATATTTTAAAATGTAATTTATTCCTGTGATGTAAAGCTTAATATAAACAATAAATTCAAACTACAACTCAACATGAACCTCCAAAAATAATTATAATATTCAGGTTTGCTGCTCAAGAAACATTTCTTATTATTATCAATCTTGAAAACAATTGTGCTGCTAAATATTTTTGCAAAAAATGTTTTGTTTTTATATATATATTTTTTTTGTAACAATGTAAGTCTACTGGAACTTGGTCAATTTACTGCATTATTGCTGAATAAAATATTAATTTCTTAAAAAATGAAAATCTTACTAACCCCACACTTTTGAATGATAGTGCATATACAGTATATAAATATTTTGGAATGACCCAAAATTAGCATCCAAAATGATCAAGTTAAATTTGAATAAGTGAATGAATGAATGAATGAATGAACAAATACATTCATAAAAACGTTCTATAAAGTTCTATGAAGAAACAGACATGTAGCGGCAACGGTTAATAATACACTTGATTGCAGAATGCTGTCATTAACCAATCAGAACCTTACTGGGAGACTTACTGGGAGCTGTGCTGAAATGAGTATTATAAATGTTTCTGATGTTGTTACATTTGTGATGTTTTCTTGTGTCTTTCAGCCTGTTTGTTTGGCGGTGTGTTCACGCTCCTCATTGAGGGCACGCAGTCTCCCCTCCTCTGCCTCACCGTCACAAGCCCAGCTGACAGCACGAGTGAACCGACTGGTGGAATGAGGAACATCAGACGGTGGATTTCACAGTCTTCACCACCCGTCTGCATGCGTCTTAATGAGCCGTCACCCATACCTGAACTCAACCGTTTCTGAATGATAGTTGGGTCAAGGTGTCACATGACCCAGCGTACAGTAAAAGATCTATCAGATGTGTATGTATCTACCCCCCTTTTGTTTTTATTTAAAAAAAAGAAAAAAAAAGAGAGAAGAAAATCTACAAGTTACAAGTTGCAGAACGTAATTTATTTTGGAGTCCATCTGTATCATTGTTTTTAATATTTTCTTCCAAATGAAAAACAACTTGTAGCAAGCTAAGTAAGATTAGCCTTAAACTACCGGTGTTTTTGTTCATTTAGGTGTGTTTTTCTGTTGGAGATTTTGGTTTTATATTTTATCCTGATTGTTTTCTGTTGGTTTGGTTTGGTGGTTCTTTTTTGAGGTTTATTAGATCTCCCGTGGCCTTCTCCCTGAATGTAACACTGCCGTTATATTCTAGGATGTCAGCATGCCAAAGCATTCTATGCACTGTATACTTGACCTGCTCACTGTGGTAGTCCAGTGGTCTGTTAATGTCGTGATCGATGAACGTGATCTCCCTAAACCGTAGATGACACTCCTAACCTCATATGTAGCCACTTTAGCTCGATTAGTGAACTTGAGATGTCTGTTTGTGCGTCTGTGCGAGTACAGTAGGTATGAACCGTATGCTTTGTGTTTCATGTCTGAGATGGATGTTTAAAAGAAAAACGGTAATGCAATCCCTCAGAAAATGAATGAAAAGAGTTTGTTTCAATGCTGTCTTATATGAAATCACTGCTGCTGAAGCCTTTATAACATCACATTCATTCTGATTAGGAATTTTTTTAGTACTGTTTTTAGTTTCATTTTACTCAGCTGGATTGTCGAGGATATGAAATGCAACATTCTCTCCTTCAGTATCATTCTGACTGAAAGAGATTATTTCATATTTAGATTTTCTTGTTATCAATGTAAATATCATTTGTAAAGACATTCTTTTGTATATTTTTGTGAAATGTTTCTTAAAAGCCAAATTGAATTAAAAAAAAAACATATATATATATAATTCTGATTGATCGTTTGGGCGATACAAATACAAATCTGTGACATATCAATTATAACACTAAATATAGTTTACACGGTAACATACTTACGAGGACAGAGTCAAATTATTATTTAGTTTTTTCAGAAATCCTGCTTAACTTCTTTTGAACCTGGAAGATTCCTTTAAAATCTTTTGACGATTTGTTGGCTTTGATCATCTTCAGGAAAAGACTTTGTCAGCGTAAAACAAAGAACACATACTGTGATGATAAACTTCCTTATGATCAAGACAACATGAGATTTACTCACACTTTTTCAAATGTAATCAGGAAGTATTTCGATTCAATTCTGTGATTAATCTATCATTTAATAATAAAAACACATTACTTGCATTAAATCTGAGCTGTACCTTAAGAAATGCTGACCTATTCATTATCACATGATTCAAATCACAAAATAATAGTCTGTGATAAGCAACGCAAATAACCCTGAAAATACCCTCCCAAATAGAATAATCTTAACAGGCAATGGAAAACCATTTATTATAACTTTATTAGAAATATATATACACTCTTCCTTATATACAACAATTTTGTTTTTCTTCTATTATGTCATCTGTGGTCATATTAATAGATTGAACAAATCAGAACCCCTAACGTTAGCTTGTTATCATGCTTTTGGCTGATCTTCTATAAGCACATAGCTATGCATGCACTAACAACTTCATGAACTATAACAGTGTGATGGAAAGAAGATGGGTGTCAGATCTGGACAGAGAAAGACGAGCCGCATGAGCAGCCGTGTTGAGCCTGTGGGTTCTTCAACACCTGGAAGGAAGAACGGATGAGCTCCTGACTGAAGTCGATGGTGGATCCTTTCACAAACTCCAGACTGTCCTGGTCAACTATTATCCCAACACCATTCTTTTCAAACACTCTGGGAAACAATGAGACCAAAATAAATACAAACGATTTACAAAATTGCATTATCACATCACTGATTACCAACTGTGGTATGAACTTTACATTTGGTAATAAATGTACAAAGTAGGGGTCGTTGCTGATACAGATTATTACAGATCAAGTAGACCGATAACCGATATTTTTAACCGATATATATGTTACTTTTAAAACTGAAAATTAATTATGACAAGGGCTCTGAAAAAAACATTCTTTAAATGCTTTTAAATGATTTTATCGGTAAATCGGTTTTGAAAATGACCGATATTGACAGATTACCATAAATATTTTTATTATCTGCACCAATAATCGTATAAACCTGATGTTCTTTGGACAGAGAACTATTAGAAATGTTAGGTCAACTAGATTAACGTTACCAAGTTTAAAATCTGTACCCTCATCTTTTAAATGGTGATCTCACCTCCTGAAATTTGTCCAAAAATTAAAATAAAAAAATAAAAAACTAATGTAATATATGGTATAAAATATTTATTTATATTTTAGTTATTTAGCAATTGAAATGTTTTAATTATTTAGTAACACAATTTGTACCAGTGTTATTATTGTTAACTAACACTAAACCCATAAAAAAAGTTTCCATACTAGAAAGAAAAAAATAAATAAAAATGGTAACTGAAATATAACTCCAAAACAAAAAAGAAGAATGAATCGCGCACATTATCCTGACTTGCAAAATGTATCAAAATATTTATTAACAAACAACGTTTTGGTCCATGAACTTCATCAGGCATGGTCATGGACCGAAACATTGTTTGTTTGTAAATATTGTGATACATTCTGCAAGTCAGGATAGTGGGCGGGATTCATAACTTTTTTTTTTTTTGAAGTTGGACCTTTTTTGGTTGTTTTTCCTACGCACCTATCAATGTCATACAGATGTGCAAGGGTGATTGTTAACTGAAATATAACTGAAATTTTTATTTAAAAAATAAAATATGAAAAAAAAAACTTATTTCAGCAAGTCTCAGAGGCAACATCTCTCATTTTCATTTAGTTTACACTAAATGTATTACAATAATGAATCACTTAATTTACCAAAATAACTAAAACAGAAATAAAAGTGGAAAAAAAATTAGAGAAATATATAAAAGCAAAAAGAAAAAGACAATAGTCTAATAAACGCTGATTTGTACTCGTTCTATAGCATCTGTTACAAACGTTTTTGTATAAAACATTATAAAACAGCTATTTTACTTTTTATATTAACAAATAATTATATACCATTGATTTATATTATACATAAACAATACTTTTAAAATTTAAGTTCACTGGCCATTTTTTTTTTTTTTTTTTTTTTACATTTATTAGAATTGATAAACAAGAAATGTGGATTCTCTCATGTTTACTTAATGTTTATTAACCTGTGATCAGAGTCATGTCTTAACAATTAATAACATATCTGCAAAACTCATAAAAATACATGTAAAATATAACAGGATATTGACCTCCTGAGGTTGATGAAAAACATTAAGCATCTCTGACCGACTTCATGTTGAAAAATAACTCAAAATTGACCTTTATGATTAATAATTAATATTGACCTTTTTTCCCCAAGCCCTTTTAGTAATTAATTACCTGTCGTCTTCATTTTTAACAGTATCCACTGAGAACTTATACTGGAATCCTGAACATCCGCCTCCCTCCACTGCTATCCTCAGATACTCTCCCTTTCCCATAATCTCAGCGAGCCTCTGCAGGAATAATAATCAACGTTTTAATTTGATTATTTATTGTTGTCCATGTCTACCATGACTCCTTTATCTTTTAACACCAAAAATGTGACCCCTTAAGTATTAAAGATGCATTGCAGGAGGGATGATCTAACCTTGACACAGGACTGACTGAGATGGATGCTCTCAGCTGGGCTGCTGCTGGAGGGGTGTTGGGGCTCTTCTTTGGTGGAGGTGAGAGGAACTCTCTGAACTCTGGACAACAACAAACACACACAATGCCACTGAACACAATAACGCATGGTGACACGCACATCATAACAATACGATTTTATTGCATAAAAAATAACTATAAAACAGATTAAAAAGTTTGGCATTATATGTTTGTGTTAACAGAACGGATAAGTTTGTAAGAAACTGAAAACAAACGAGTAATTAGCTAACAAGTTAGCTAGCTAAGCTTCGTGCATTAGCTATTATTTGAAGATAAAGTACCAAACAAAGACGTGTTATATTGAACAACACATCCTGAACGTATTATTGCAATTTCGCTAAATTGTGCATACTTGAAAAGGTGAAATGAGGCTGTTTTAGGGGCGCTTATGAGCAGTCTTCTGGCGAATGACATCTTCTATAACCCTCATAGTATCGCGCATGCGCATGACGAAGTTATCGAGAGTAAGGGTTGCCAGATTCAGTGGTTTAACCCTTTTAATTTTTTTAAACAATTTCTGTCTGTTAATTTCTGGAAAGAAATACTTATTAATTTTAGGGTAAAAAGAATATAAAAAGGAATGCAAACATAATGCTAATGGTTTACCTTTCTAATGGTTACTTTTAAGTGCTGTTAAATGATTAATCGCATCCAAAATAAAAGTTTTTGTTTACATAATATACGTGTGTAATCAAGTCAAGTCAAGTCATCTTTATTTATATAGTGCTTTAAACAAAAAAGATTGCGTCAAAGCAACTGAACAACATTAATTAGGAAAACAGTGTGTCAATAATACAAAATGACAGTTAAAGGCAGTGTGATGTCATCATGCAGCTCAGTTCAGTTTAAATAGTATATGTGCAATAATTTGCAATCAAGCCAATGATATCGCTGTAAATGAAGTGTCCCCAACTAAGCAAGCCAGAGGCGACAGCGGCAAGGAATCAAAACTCCATCAGTGAGAGAATGGAGAAAAAAAACCTTGGGAGAAACCAGGCTCAGCTTGGGGGGCCAGTTCTCCTCTGACCAGACGAAACCAGCAGTTCAATTCCAGGCTGCAGCAAAGTCAGGTTGTGCAGAAGAATCATCTGTTTCCTGTGGTCTTGTCCCGGTGGTCGTCTGAGACAAGGTCTTTACAGTGGATCTGTCTCTGGGGCTCTAGTCCTGGTCTCCGCTGTCTTTCAGGGCTGTAGAGGTCCTTTCTAGGTGCTAATCCACCATCTGGGCTGGATACATACTGGATCCGGGTGACTGCAGTGACCCTCTGACTTGGATACAGACTGGATCTGGTGGCTACGGTGACCTCGGAATAAGAGAGAAACAGACACAATATGAGCGTAGATGCCATTCTTCTAACGATGTAGCAAGTACATCGGGTTGTTATGGCAAGTGTTCCCGGTTCCGGTTTAACTAATTAATGCAGCCTTAAAAATCCTTTAACGGATTTGGATATTAGAAGTGTATTAGTATGTTATGTGTAAACCAGGTTAAAGAGATGGGTCTTTAATCTAGATTTAAACTGCAAGAGTGTGTCTGCCTCCCGAACAATGTTAGGTAGGTTATTCCAGAGTTTGGGCGCTAAACAGGAGAAGGATCTGCCGCCTGCAGTTGACTTAGATATTCTAGGTATTATCAAATTGCCAGAGTTTTGAGAACGGCGCGGACGTGGAGGACTATAATGTAACAAGAGCTCGTTCAAATACTGAGGTGCTAAACCATTCAGGGCTTTATGAGTAATAAGCAAGATTTTAAAATCTATACGATGTTTGATAGGGAGCCAGTGCAGTGTTGACAGAACCGGGCTAATATGTTCATACTTCCTGGTTCTAGTAAGAACTCTTGCTGCTGCATTTTGGACTAGCTGTAGTTTGTTTACCAAGCGTGCAGAACAACCACCCAATAAAGCATTACAATAGTCTAACCTTGAGGTCATAAACGCATGGATTAACATTTCTGCATTTGACATTGAGAGCATCGGCCGTAATTTAGATATATTTTGTGTAATGTGTATATTTATTCTGTATATATATAAAGACACACACATACAACATATATTTTGAAAATATTTACTTGTATTTACATGTGTGTGTGTGTGTATATATATTCATATAAATTATATCATATATAAATATTTAATATATAAACATAACATATTTTTCTTAAATATATACATGCATGTGTGTGTTTGTATATATACATAATAAATATACACACTACACACACATATATTATGTAAACAAAACCTTTATTATGGATGTGATTAATCGCGATTAATCATTAGAAAGCACTAGTTACTTTTCTGACAATCAAGATTTTTCAGTTTTGAGTCACAAATGCATTTTGATTTTGAATTAAATCTATGCAGGTCTGATGTTCAAAAAAAAAATCTACAAATGTGTAATTTTATTGGCAAAAAAAAAAAAAAAGACTTCTGTGGAAAAATACTGTTTAGATAGAAAAAAAATAAAATAAGCTGATACGTGTAATATTAATTATGACTCAAATATCAAAGCCTTATAGATGCCAGATTTTTGTAATGTGCTTTGGGTAGACAATTTTTTCAACTGTCTTTTAAAAAAAAAAAAGAAGAAAAAAAAAGAAATTAAATTGCACATAAAATCTGTATTCACACTAAAAATGGTATATTGTTGCAGGATCTCTTTTTGATGTATGGGAACATGCACATTCAGTTACTAATTAAATCTCTTGAGTGCAATTTAAATGTGTGTTTTAAAACATAACTATAACTTTAAAATAGTTTTCACCTTATATAATGCGAAATGTACAAATATCTTTATGATTTTTTTGATATTTACATTTTATTTAAACTGTTAAAAAGTAGAGGCACACCCACGTTTCCGAAATTGAGAGAGTCAATCCGTAAAAATCGTTTTACCTCTCTTTTTTTTCAGTCTATGAGCGAGTATAATTGCCTGAGAGGGGTATTGATACACCTGGCAACAGACTGTCCTCCGTGTTTCAGACCATTTCCACGAGTCATTGCTATTGGTTAAGAGTTCCCCGGAACTGCGCTTACGTCACGAAGACCCCCACGCAGACAGTATTTGATTGGAGAACAGTCATTCTGATCTTGTGACAAGTTGTGCAAACAGCGGGCTGAAGGAAGGGCTGGTAAGCAAGCAAGCCAATTTAAATGAAATTATTTGGTATATATTTTTTGTAACCTTTTCCACTGTATTGCTGTTTCCTGTGTGAATTACTTATTAAAGGTAACATCTTCACAAGGAAGCGCACAGAAACAACGCAGAGATTCATGTGAGTCATGTGATTTAACACTTGTGTTTGTAACTGTTACTGTGTGCTGGTTCTCTACAGGACGCATTTGAACCATGGGTTATTACCGCACGCTGGGAGTTGTTTTACTTTCTCTTCTTGCTTACACTAATGCCGAACCGGTGAAATTCGCCGACTGCGGTAAGTACTTTGTTTGTGAAGCTCGTATATTTAACAATTCGTCGAATTTGTGTCGTCTTTATTTTCCTGGTTTTTCCTTACAGGCTCAATACACGGAAAAGTTGCCGAGGTTGACATCCAGCCCTGTCCATCACAGCCATGCCAGCTCCACAAGGGAGAGTCCTACACAGTCAATGTGACATTCACCAGTAGTGAGTTGCTTTTCACTTCTAGTGACCTCTCAGAAAACCAGATCTAAATGTAGGAGATCAACAACTTGTTTATATTTCTCCTAGGCGTTGCCAGTCAGAACTGTACAGCTGTGGTTCACGGAGTGGTCGAAGGCGTCCCCGTCCTCTTCCCTATTCCTCAATCAGATGGGTGCAAGTCTGGAATCCAGTGTCCTGTTGAGCCGCAAAAATCTTACAGCTATGTCAACCAGTTGCCTGTCAAGACCGGGTATCCACCAGTAAGTGTTCACTTCCTCAAATACCTACCTTTAGTTCTAAACAATGCTGTAATGTTGCATGCATTCACTTCCTCATTTTTGGTTTGTTTATTAGATAAAACTGGTTGTGGAATGGGAATTAAAAGACGACTTCAATAAAGATTTATTTTGCATCAAGTTCCCTGTTCAGATTGTGAACTGAAGGCCAGCAGTGAAGCCAAACGCTTACAAAGGGATACAATTAAGAACCGAGGCATCTGGATGTGTGCCTTAACACTTTTCAATGGGCCTTTTAGATCTAATATTGGTATGATTTATTCTACTTTTTTTCTAACCATGACACACTTGTCATTTTAATGTATGGTCTTTAACTATGCACACAGTGCCACTTTACAGAAGTTGTCTAGTTTGTTTCTAAAATTGTATTAATGATTCACCAGAACGAGACGCTGACAAGCAAACAGCGGTCAGTGCCGGTGATTAAATTAAATCAAGTGTGCACTAACTGATTTGTGGCTAGACGGTGTTCGGATGTGTCTAATCAAAGTTTCTTTAAACCATTGGTTGTGAACTTTTTACTTGCATTTTAAATCTGTATATTTAATAAAAATTGCATTTTAAAATGAGCATATTTTCTTAAAAGATCTGTAAATGTGGCCACATTTGACATGTAACTATGTATGTTACTGTCTGAATGAAATAAAGTACTTTATTTTTAATGGTGAACAATGATTTTTGTAATTCTTCTCGTTAAAGGATTTTATCCAGGATGTAAAACTAAGGCAGAATTCAAATATTTTTAGCTTTTAGAAAGCAATTTAGAATTAAGGTTTCATTTCTATCTCTCTCTCTAATCCAGTTAAAGTTTGGTATCAGTACTAAATCAAAAATACATTAAACAAAAAAAAAGTCTCTTATGCTCATCAAGTCTGCATTTATTTGGTCAAAAATACAGTACATAAATATAGCAAAAATATTGTAAGTTAAAATCATTTCCTGGTGGTGGCAAAGCTGTATTTTCATCAGCCATTACTCCAGTCTTCAGTGTCACATGATCCTTCAGAAATTATTAGCAGTGGTAGAAATAGCTGCTTAACATTTTTTGGATACCTGTGTTAAAAAGAACAGCATTCATTTTAAAAAAAAAGCAATATTTTGTAACCGTATACACTACTGTTAAGTTTTGGGTTTTAACTGATATAAAGTGATATTAAAGACTTGTTATAAATGATTTATTTTGTCATCAGCTTTGCCACCACAGAAATAAACTATATTTTATAATACATTAAAATACAAAAAAAATATTTTACAAATTACAATTTTTAATGAATTTTTGATCAAATAGATGCAGCCTTGATAAATCAAGAGACTTCTAAAAAAAAATAATTTAATTGATACCAAACTTTTAAATGGTAGTGTATATTATTTTTTTAAATCATTAACAACTAGAAAATTATTTAAATTCATTAATTATATATAGAAGTGTATTCATTATATACATTTGCAAACATGTAAAGCTGCAAAGTTGTCTGTACAAAGGTTTATTTATTTATTTTTAAATGTTGTCTATTAAAGGAAACTGTCCACTGTTTCTTCTTGCTTCAGTTTCAGTTCCATTTTTCTCCGGCAGCAACTTATATATTCCTTTAGAGAGGTCATCTGTCATGTGTTTGAGGGGAGGTGGTTATTAGGGTGGTTACATTTGTGTTTCACCATGTAATACATGATTTAATTATGAACAAACTAGCTGTAAGAGACGACACCTTTGTCTTTAAATGATTCCTAAAGCGCCTGCAAAATATGACTAATGGCTAAAACTGAATCATGAAACCAAAATAACGTTTGAATGTGTGCTTTTTATTACAAGGAAACAAAAGCAAGCAACATTCCCCCAGGAACAGAAGTTATTTGTGCCATGTACAGTACATCATTAAAACACTCTCTTACTCATTTTCCATCTTGGTTATCTAAGCAAACATTCTGTAAATTATTAGGATTTTTTTTTGGGACTGATATGGAGGGTATTGTGTTTCACAGGAATTTGCTAAAACCAGAGGACCAATTCTGTTCAGTGACCCTATTATCACCTGCCTTATCCCAAACCAGCTGGAAACACATCAGTTTCACAGGTCAAAATAAAAACCCAACATGAGGTAGAAACCCAACATACCACAACTGCCTTTATGCATTTATTTAAATGAATCTCTTCCTTCTGTTCTAAACTGAATGTAGCTTTGTAGCATATTTTTATGCAGCCCTTCAAACAAAGTCAGAGAATGGCTGCTTTATCTCATTTAGTGCAATTCTGTGCAAGATCAAGCATTTTGTTTTGACCAGTCAATCACTGATTCATTCTACATAAAATCTTTCTTCCTGAAAAAACAAAATCTATTAAAATCATTATTTAAAACAATATTTTAAAAACACCAACAATGGACAATACATATTACATGATATGCTTGCTGTTGCCGATATTGCACTATCATTAACCATAATAAATGTATTTTTCTTTACAACAATAAGTCGAGCATTGACAATCAAACAAACATGCTGCTGTTATGTAATGTAAAAAGGGAAATGATCTGTAGCAAACAAAAGGAAGAGAAGATACTGAATGCAACACGATCGCTAAATAACGATCTTGTGGACAGGATTAACTGAAATTAAACAAAAGAAAACCGAATTGTTTGAAATTTGAATGAAAGTAGTAAGGCATCTGATGTTTTTAATGTTAATACTTTAAAGAGCCATGCTGTACAGTTGATGGGAGTACAGTATGGAGCTCTATTCCGCAGGACCCAGTTCATCCAAAATCAGAGCACTAGTGTTAACACAAAAGACTTTAGTTCAAACATTTCCCCATAGTCCTCAAAACAGCTATTTCATTTGCAAAATAAGTATTCATAGCAATGATACCTCTCCAAATAATAGTAAAATACTTTAAAACATCACAGGCGAGTCAGTTTGTCAAATCAACACCAAGATCTGTTAAAACATACCACAGGCTAAAAACTGGAAAAGGTAGCACTGATGCTTTAAGCTGAGAGCGGCACAGGACTTGGATGAACTGTTAGCGAGCAAAGATATTCTGAATGATACTGAAGCCCTCACTGTCCGTTCTGTTTGAGCCTCTCCAGTCTCTGCAGCAGAGCATTTCCAAACGCTTCTCTGTATCCGGGGCTGAGAGAGTCCAGCAGTGAGTAAACAGTCTCATGATACTGGGAGCTCAACCCCTCATCCACCTGATCGAAGCCGTGTCCCACCACCTGAAAGATAACAGACAGAAACATTGCACAGATTCCTCCGGTATTCTTCACTTAGTGGTCACACTTGGTCAAATAGACCAAAGAAATGTATGTTTTTGATAATGAAATGAACATGCCAGCATCAAGGCCATTTTCATGGTGATCTCTGAATAAATTATGGGTCATCTGTAGACGGTACTGCCAAAAGTTGCTCTGTATTTTAGTATGTTTTGTATTTCCCATTCATTTCCTATGGCAATCATTTGCCCAGACCTCAGCCTTTTCTAGTCAAAGTTCCACTTTGTGTGTTTGTTCATATAGTACGTGCCACATATGTACCAGGTTTCATACAATTCGGATAAAGTAAGACAATATTCAACACTGATTAATATATATTTAGACATCACGGCTGGTTTGAATACTGCACTCCAAAAAAATAGTTAAATATTTTTGGATATGGCATATTACCTAACTGACCACCACAGCTAATACATACGACCAACTGTAACATTTTTTATTTTATTTTTATTTTTAATGTTTTCTCATTTTCATATAACAAGTGCCACAAAAGTCACAGTTTCATACCATTCTGATGAAGTGAAAACATAAAATATATTGGTAGAAAATGACTAAAATGAAAGCCTTGTTTACATGTTTGGCATCACTCACCCTCAGCCCTGCCTCGGTGAGCTCTAAGCAGTATCGCTGTCCCTCTCTGGTCTCCACGTTTATGTAGGCCACGTCCAGTCCGCTGGAGAGACTGTGAGAGACGTGCATGTCTGTGACCGCGAACAGCACATCATTGACCACCGCCTCGGCCTCCAGCCTCATGTCCTTCACCTCCCCCAGCTCCACACAGCGCTCCTCATACGAACACTTCGACAGGTCCTCCGGCGTACAGTCCACCTCCATCCCCTGAAACACCAGCGAGCCTTCAGCGCATCGACCATCGGACAAACACACCGCAGACTCAGATACGAGCTGCACGTTCACAAACACCTGACGCGGTCTGAGCTGATCCTGAGGGGGCGCGAGCACTTACACCTCTGACAAAACTTCCATAACGTTACTTCCAAAGTTCCACATAGCGCAAGCTCCCGGTTATAGCAACAGAATATTTGTATAACCACATAAACAACAAGGTTATATAATACAGCCTGGAGCGGTTAATGTTTATTTATTATCATCATTTTATGAGTTACTAACCTCCTCCGGGGGTAGTTCGTCAGAACACTTCCGGCTCATGCCGGCTAGGACTCAAGTGTGTCAACTAAGCGCCGCTGTTGCGCAGTGCAGCTTCTGCGTATCCGCCTCGACAAACGTTACAGTATCTACGATTTTATTGGGGAAACATATTTTTTAAAAATATAATAATAATTATAATAATATCTATAGCTGTAATTTAGCTGTATATGAGAGTACAAAGCTGGTAGATAAATTCATTACGTAACAAATTGTGCGGGTGGATGTGGGGGCGGAGGGGCTTCTAGAGAATTCTTCATTCTCCACAAATAACACCAGTGCATAGTTACAGTCCAAATAACTGAATACAGTTTATGAACTTTATTGCGTTTTATAACGTCGTGTTATTTTCTTACATTTGACTATTTTCGTTATCATAATAAGCATATTCCAGTAGTGACATCACCAGCTTCTCTCTCCACAAGTGTTACTACTGAAAATCACCAATGTATTCTTGTGCAAATTAATTTATGATTAAAAAAAAAATACGTATGGAAATCAACCATGTGAAATTAAAAATGAGCAGTGGAGAATAAATCGCATAATTTTGGCAGAATAACAATATATTGTGCCATGTTGTTATTATCAGTCTGCTTTATGTAAATACAGTGTAACGAATTAGATCACAGATTTAAAGAAATAGACTTGACTTCAGATTATCACCATGCGATTTAAGCCTACTTACCATAAATAAAGCGATTTTACTCTTCTTATCAAAAATTCTTCCAGTCTGTGGTGAAAATAACACTCTCCTGTAGCTGCGTGGAAGGACTGTGTAGCAGCTGCGCAGAGCGGATGCTCGTGAACACACCGCGCGCGCGCGCGAGAGAGAGAGTGCGCAGTCACGAGCGTGTTTGTAAACATCATCATTATTAGCCTTATAAACAGACACACAAGAGATGCTGCTTTCACACGAGCCGACAGCCGCTCATAATGCGCACGAGGACTCCCATCTTCAGTTGAATACAGCTGTTATTACCGAGCATCAGTTGAACAGACAAACTTGAATGAAGTTAGGTATAGAGGATTGTGTGTTTAGCCAGCATGCTAGTTTACCCTAAGCCAAGGAGCAACGGTTAGTCAGCTATTTTGTAATACAGGTAAGTTATTGTCCTTTGTCATTCTAAATTTAAATAACCACAGCAGAGACGGTTAAATTGTAACCCTTTCTGGCTGCTGTGATGTGTGACTCCATGATTTGCCATTGTTAGCAGCCAAACAAACTCACTAACCTTCAGGGAATTGCGCAAACACTGGTGGTCATCTTTATACTGTAGATGTAGATATGGGCCAGACAGCAACGTCAGTCATGTCATACAAGCAAACACAACTGCATGTCATTTTAAACGACCTGATTGTAACCAGGCTTTCTGATGCTGTACCAGAGTGCACACACTGAAGAGCTGAGTTAATGCCAGTCATTTGCTGTGAATTGATGGGTTTGCCAAAGTAATCCCAGGCTCTAGAAGTCCTTTGCATCAGTGTGTTGAATCGCTCGTTTTGCAGATGTGATTTGTTCAGGCAGCCACATCAGTTGGAGGTCTGCATTAGTCAGCTAGAGTGAGAATGTGTGTTTATACTGACTCATTGTCATCAACAACCCTTCACGGAATAATTGTGTGGGTGTGTTTTCAGCAAAACAATGTCAGAGTCAAGTTCCCTTTTATCAGTTCCACAAAGATTTCTGCCACTTGTGTGTGTATTATGTATTTTATATACTGTAAGTTATTAACATATACTGTTCCAGATTAATGCAAACTTAATGTTAAAGGGGAATCAGAGGTATTATCGTTAACTCTAAACCTAAAAGTAAAACCATAAAGAACTTGACATTTCAAGTTCTTTATATATATATATATATATTTATATATATATATATATATATATATATATATATATATATATATTTATATATATATATATATATTGCAGAGTAAAATAACACTGATGGGAATATGTGACATTTAAAACCTTGAAATTCCTCATTTGTTTCAGAACACACTTGAACCCAAGAGACGGTCAAGATGCCATGGCCATTTTCTGAGTCTATTAAGAAGCGGGCCTGCAGGTACCTGCTGCATCGATATCTTGGTAATTTCCTCCAGGAGAAGCTCAGTTTGGACCAGCTTAGTCTGGACCTCTATCAAGGCACGGGCTCACTTGCTCATGTGCCGCTGGACAAATGGGTAAGTTCTGTACATTTTGTTCTATTGACCTTTTTTTGATTCCAAAATGATACTATTATGCACCTGACCCAGCTGGACACATAATTAAGCTGACATTTGATTAAAGATGTCTTATTGGATTGTTTCACTAATGGAATCTGACATTTCATTACTGGATATAACCGAGAGTTGTTTTCTTATTAGTATTTTCAACCTCTCCTCAAGTAATAATCAGAAAAGTTTAATGTCTGTGACTTTCATATTTCATGCTGCTTCAGTCTCTGAATGAGATCCTGGAGTCTGTGGATGCTCCATTTGAGGTGAGTGAGGGCTTCATCCAGGCCATTTCTCTCACTGTGCCATGGGCCTCACTGCTGCAGGAAAACTGCGCACTGGAAGTGAGGGGCTTGGAGATGGTGTTCAGGCCAAGACCTCGAATGGGTAGGAAACATCTTTGAAATCATAATTCTTTTCAGATGGCGTGCCATAATTTTGACAAATGTTGAATTGCAGTGCTATGCATTCTAAAATGTACAGTGTGTCTGTTTATTCTAATTTACAATATGTTTACTCTATAATATATTTGTTCAGTTTAGTGATATTTTTCTATCTAATAATTGTATAGTGATTTTAATAAATTAATTTATAATAATATATTTTTTCCTATATATTTTTCTTTATTTATCTTTAAAGTTGAGATGTCAAAAGTAGTGACAGATAATTTATTTTGTTTTGTGATGTACATCTGAGTGAAACAGAATATTGAAAAAGAAAAAAATGTTTATCTATATAAATTTATCTATATAAAAATATATAAATTAATTGTTCACAATAATATCATTAAGATTTCTTTCTTTAGATAGAAAATACATAGCTTGATTTTCCATTTGATGTTGAACTTAATGTTGCTTATGTCCATTGTCAATCTTTTTTTAGCATCAGGCATGGAGCCCATGTGCTGGTCCAGCTTCATGACCAGCAGTATGCAGCTGGCCAAAGAGTGTCTAAGCCAAAGACTCACTGATGATCAGGGAGAGAGCTTGCAACCTCTGGAGGGTCTGGAAAAGTTTGCAGAGACTATTGAGACAGGTAGACCATAAAACCTGTAGACCATAAAACCAGTTTAATGTAAGATTTAATTATTTATTGACTGATTGATTGATTGATTGCCTGATTGTTAAATCAGATTTTGTCTTTCAGTGACTGATCCTTTCCCTGTTCTCTCTGTTAGTGTTGAGAAGAGTCAAGGTCACTTTTGTGGATACTGTCCTGCGGATGGAACACGTTCCTGAAAATTCTAAAACTGGCATTGCCCTTGAGCT
Organism: Cyprinus carpio; assembly: GCF_018340385.1. Taxonomy (NCBI): domain Eukaryota; kingdom Metazoa; phylum Chordata; class Actinopteri; order Cypriniformes; family Cyprinidae; genus Cyprinus; species Cyprinus carpio. The sequence continues at coordinate 21,702,872 of NC_056613.1, forward strand.
CCGAATCAATAAGTAAGTTCTAGAAATGTAACTAAATATTTCTGACACTACAATATGATATGTTTTTTTTTTTGAATCATCACCATGCTATCTGCACATTTTGTGATATTTAGGATGCTTTATTGTGATGAGAGTGTGGAGGAGGGCTCCAGTGTCAATATCCATCAGCCCACTACATTTGCACATAAAAACCTCACACTGGAAGGTGTCTATTTGTTCTGGGATGAGTTTTCAGAATCAGCACGTGCCGGCCTCAAATCATCCCCCACTCAAACAGTGAGTATCTGTTCTGCTGTAATTAAAAATCATCTTGCACAAGTATAGCAAGTATAGTTGTGCAACCTTATCCTAACTTGACCCTAAAGTAGTACAAAACAGTTGTTGCTGTTTAGCAGTACAATTGCAAAACTCGCTAAGACATATGCTAAGATTCTTTATACATTAAAGGAGACTGAACCCAAGCTTTCGCCAAGTTGGAACCCAAAAATCATCTCTGAGCCTCACCCTCAGTTCCCAGAACCTGTGTCTTCCAGTACACCATTTGAGCCAGTGCAGGTGGGCTGCCTTAGCGGTAAACTGGAGCTGTCCATGGTTCTGAAGCAAAATGAAGCCATGCCTGGAGCTAAGGTGGGTACATATACAGTACCACACAGTTACAAATATACAGTAGCTTTAATTCTTTCTTTCTATAAAGGTATTGCACAGATAGGCCTGGCTTCCTTTGTTGAAATGTTAATTCCTCGAGTAAATGTATTCCACTATGTTTGACACTCATAGCTTCAACACTTAAAACGCACTTCTGTCAATCTGACAAAATGTGGGAACAAATGCCGAAGATCAATCTGTAGTTTTAACAAAACCCAAATTGATGTGCTTTGCTTTATCTGGCTGACTTTTTCTGTCAAATAAACAGGGATATCTGGGTGCAGGTAACACGGAGAAAGTGTACACATTGTTTGCTTACATGTACTAACTACATTGAAACCTGGTTGAAAATTTAAATTTATCTTTTATTTGTCCAAGTACATTGTAGGATGACTGTATTTCTGAATGGATTTCTCACAGCAAAAAAAGGCATGCTTTTTATTTTTTTTTAACAATAAAATGTAATGACTGCTCTTTTCACAGTTGGATATTGATGGGCAGTTTGATTCTCTAATCATGCTGCTTTCACCACAACAAGTCCACCTCCTACTGGACATGTTTGGGGTTTTCTCTAGCTCAGGTAACAATTTGTTCTATTCATATATGATTTTCCCTTAAGGTTTCCTCATTAAATAAAGTCGGCGATAAATGGTTTCCAGTGAATATGACGATTGCTTCTATTAAATTGGTTATATACAGCCGGACAGGAGTGGTCTGCTATAGGAAAGGATAGGAAGAGTCGGCCCATGCAGCAGGAGGATGAGTATCGTCTCCACATGGAGCTCAACCGCTGCCTGAAGAAAGATACCATAATAGTTGCCACTGACCAGGACCTGTTTGAAAGCCAGACCACCAGAACTGTGTCCAGTAGAGGTCAGTTCAGCACAACATATCTTTTAATTCTACATTCTGTTTTTGAATCGCTGAATACATATTTACTTTGTTTCTTGTTTGGACAGAGGACGTGTTTTTCTCCATGGCTGATATGGACATGTCACATAGCCTATCATCTCTGCCTCCTCTTGGGGATCCATCCACTGTGGATCTAGATTTGTCTTCAAATAGCAACTACTCTGCCTCCCTGGGGGAGTCACCATCTGGAAATGTAGCCGTATGTCACCACCTCTCACTTTAACGTTGAACTCCATGTTTAATAATAAGTGTTAAATGATCGGTTATGTCACCATTCATTGTCTTATTATGATATTACAAGTGCAAAACATTTTTGACACATTCCCTAGATGGTGTGGGATGAGTACATGGATGTTCCTAGACAGAAGGAGAAGCAGACAAATGAGATGCCACATCTTTCCAGAGATTCTCAGCTTACACACAAGAATCCAATAAAAACATACACTATTCATCATCTCTAACTCATCCAAATAAATGACACTTACAACTAGGGCTGGGCGATATATCTAACGATATGATCATGCGCATCTAGTCAGTAAATCTGGTTCCTTGATTACAGCTAAATCGCCATCACCTGCTTTCAAATGGAGCGGCATTTAATAGACAGAGCCGTAGATCACTGACAAGCTACGCAATATCGCGTTCATTATCCCAGATGAATCGCCTTCGATAATCAACGCGATATTTGCTACCTTGTCAGTGAACAACGGCTCTGTCTATTAAATGCCGCTCCATTTGAAAGCAGGTGATGGCGATTTAGCGCTAATCACGGAACCAGATTTACTGACTAGATGCGCATGATCATATCGTTAGATATATCGCCCAGCCCCACTTATGACTATATTTAATTCAATAATAATCTACCCTATGTGTGATCTCTAGCTCATCCAACTAAAGGCCACTGTGATGAGTCCAGGCCTGAGCTGGTTCTCAGGCTCGCAGTGGGCAGTCTCTGCCTGTCTGTCCTCCATATTGACCCCCTCCCACCTCCTGACTCCTCCCGCAGCCATCTTGCACCAATGGCTTCAGAGTTTTTCCGTATTCTCTCTGTAAATCAGCTCCCTGCTGGGAGTTTCCTGCAGTCACGAACTGTCTTCGATGAAGCCTGTCCACATGATCATCTCAGGTAAGCTTTTAGAATTAAATACAGAATAGTAATAGAATGGTTGGATAATGTTTTGTTGTCAGACTTCATTCAAATATCGATAATTACATTTTAAGTCTGAAGTCCTGAGACAGTTTCTAGACAGTGGTCAGAGAAACAGATTAGAGAGAGGTGGGACAACAATAACTTTGTAATCGGTCTTATGCCCTTGTTGCACTCCATTGACCAAGAAATCTGACTCTTTTAACTGGTCTAGAGGAAATTTAAACCTGTGGTTTAGTAGAATAACAATAAAAGGAAGATATAAAGTCACATATCCTAAGGAGAGCATGACGAAAAAGAACAAAAAAGGACTTAAGACAGAGCCTTGAGGAACTCCATACTTAACCTATGCTTATTTGAGTATGATTTTTGTATTTTAAGGTGCAATTGAAGACAACAGAAAATGTAAAATGCATTTTTCTTTATCTTCAGGTTCATTGGTCAGGGATTAAAGGTGTCATACGAGCTCTGTCAAGGCTCCAGTGTACGTACTCTAAACACGGATCTCTCTCTGAGCCAGGTGGAGCTTCTGGAATGCCTGTACTCTACTGACAGTCACACTACACAGAGTGGAGCCCAATACACAGAGGTGTTTTTTTTTGTCTGTTACCAAACATTTTATGTGCACAGAATAGTTCTCTTACATAATAATGATGAATTTTGTCTCTTGTGTCAAACATTAGCTTCTTACGTTTGATATCTCAGCCAGTAGTGATTCTCCTCCTCCTGTATGCCTACATTTACTCTACAAATTAACAGAACGCAAAGGCTCGCAGGTAACTTCCTGAAATATTGTGTCTTGCATGGTGCTGATGAGAGTACTTTCTCATACTACAGTAAATGACCATTTGATTATGTCCTTGACTGGACCAACTATATGATGTTTTACTAGTTACATTAATCATTTGATTTTTTAACCTTTATTTATACTTCAAATGACAATTTGCAAACAGTAAACCTGATCCAACTTCTTTTTTTTTTTCTCCAGGGCGGGCAGGTACGTCTAAGTACTATACCTCGTAAGGCAGAATTGCAGGTGGAGCTGGGTAAAGTGCGTTCAGAGTGTGACGTCAGCATTGTGGACAGGCTCAACTCCCTACTCCAGCCTCAGAAACTTGTTACCACAGAGATAATGGCATCTCACATGTACACCTCCTACAATAAACATGTCAGTCTGGTGAGAAACATTAGTGACGATTTCTCTGTACTTATTTAGCTTAATTTTCATTTACTTTTATGTCACTTTGCATCTTATTGTGATTGTGTGTTTTCCTCACAATCACAAGGCCTTTGCAGAGGTCTTCCTGGATGATAGTCGTACCCCAGCACACTGCCATGTGTCTATGTCAATAAATGCACCTCTACTGGTCCTAGTGGTGCGGTTCCCGATCCCAGACCTGCGCTCGGATCAGGAGAGGGGCCCCTGGTTTAAGAAGTCCCTGCAGAAAGAGCTGCTGCAGCTGGAGCTGGAAGATCTGGAGCTCAAGACGGAGTTCACTGGAGGAAACTCATCAGAGCAGACTAAGATGGAGCTCACTTTCAAAGAGCTCAACGGTACTCATTTATAGACAGTCATCCTGATCAAGGCATAAAAATAATCTTTACATTTTTCTAGGTAATTCTAAGAGACAAGGAAACTGGCTGATAGATAGATTTTGAATGAGTTTTAAATGTTCCTCTGCAGTCATCCAAAATATACAAGATGCAGAGAAACTTTTATATTCTTTGTTTGACTTCTTTTCTAAAAAGAGAAAACCATAATTTACAGAATAATGGAACCAGTGGATTATTTAGTAGATGCAAAAAATGAAAAGGCAAATTCCACATGCAAAAAAAGCAAGACAGACATTATAATAATACCATTCGAATATTATTTAAAAAAAAAAAAACAATAATAATAATAATATGTAAATAATAATAATTATATTGTTATATATTGAAAACTTATTTTTTTAATTAGTTTGTAAGCAAAGCTTTTGACTTCTTTACATTTGCATTTTAATACAAAGTTAATCATACTGTACAACATGTTACATTAGGATCATTCCAAGAAGACAAAGATCACCCCGCAGCCAGGTTCTTACGAGTAGCAAACACTATGGAGGAGGACATGACATCTTCCGACTGTGGTAAATTTGACTGGCCCAGGTATGATGTATTCTCTGTACCCTTTTTTGTTTATGGTCATTCTATGGATCTTTATTGATAAAATTGATCCAGATACAGAAACTGGAATATGTTCTGCTTGATACCCATTCAGAGTGGTTCTGAAGGTGAACCCCATGGCTGTACGCTCCATCTTAGAGCGTGTAACAGCAGAGGAAGATGAGGAAGAAGCGGACAGTCACTCACAAGAGGAAGAGGAAGAAGGAGCCGCCCACTCCCTGAAGGATGTGTGTGATTTTGCCAAACCTGAGCCATCCCCCTTTTCCTCACGGCGTGTAATGTATGAGAATGAGGAGGTATAGAGATTTTTATTATCTCGTAAGAGTGACCCTTTTATTAATTATCAGTTTTGATTAATTATGGGTAATAATTTTGCGCCTCATGCAGATGGTCATCCCAGGAGACGTGGTGGAGATGACGGAATTCCAGGAAAAAACCATGAGCAACTCCCTCTATATCCTTGAGCTGTTTTTCCCCAATGTGCAGCTCTCTTTGCCCAGTAAAGGCTTTTATGAAAAACTACACAACAGGTAATTAATGCATGAGGAGTCACAGTTTATAAATCTACATATACATCATAGACAGTTCTTTTGAATTTCAGCTATAATGTGCTCTCTTTTTTTTTTCAGGATTAATAATGACCTGCTACTGTGGGAGCCCACTGCTCCATCTCCAGTAGAGACAGTGGAGAACATCCCATATGGGGTGGGTCTGTCTGTAGCCAGTCAACTCATTAACACCTACAGTAAAGACAGCTTCAGTCAGTTCAGATCTACTGGCCCCGAGGGTAAAGATCTTCTGCCTCCCTTATGCTCACTTGAATATTTAATATCAGACTAGAAAAGCATGAACATACTTGTTGATGCTACTGCCAGAAGATTTTTTCAGGTATTAATTTCTTAATACCCAGTTTCTTCTGACATCCTGTGTCTGTTGGTCTTTTGTTCTGGTTTCTTCACATAATGTGTGTGAAGAGGAGGAGAGTGGTTCTGAGGAAGAAATCCTACAATATTACACTCCTGCTGAGCTTGGCTACAGGAATCGAAGGAAGAAAAGGAGTAAGATGCAGCCTAAGAATTCTCAGAGCCTGTTTTCCATCGTCATGTCTGTTAACCATGGACTGCTGGCTCTGCACACACAGCTAAAGGTATTACATCAGTATTCCAAAGATAGAGCTTTAATATTGAGCCAATATCTAGTAAGGGTTACATAGTCTTATGTAATAAATGCCAATACTTCCAGCAGGATGATAATAGTGCATCACCAAAAAAACACGGTGAATTTTGGATGGAAGTAAAAAATGGGACGCTGTTTGGTGTGACGCAGCATGAAGGCTACAAAGACCAGCATTATGTCTGCTTCCACACATCTCAGGCCTGCCTGTATCACCATGGTAAACAAAAAATGGTTTTGTTCCTTTTAATTTTAAATTATTATTTTTTATAATAAATACTGAACATATTTAATGATTTTATATTATATAAAATTTAATAAACAAAAAACAATGTCCAACTTTAGTGCATATGATTTTTAAAAAAATATATACATGACTAAAGCTCATATTTAAATTAATATACATGTATGCAGTGTTTTTTTTTATTATTATTTTTTTTTGGTGTTTGTTTCGTAACATCATGGTGTATTTATTTTTCTCAGGCACAGTGGATGGAGATGCCCCTGAGTGGAGTGTCAGTCTGCCCTGCAGGATGCGTCCTCATTGGCTGGAGCCTGTGATGTATGCGTCTGAATCTGCCCCAGAGAGGGCGTCTCCCTCTGAAGGGCTCAGTTTTGAGCCCCACAGTATGCTGTCTGTAGCTGTTAAAATTTCCTCCCACAGCACAGAGCGCAATGTCAAGGTAAACCAAATCATTGCCGGAGGTAAATGTTGTTCAAAACAATATTACCATTTAAAACTTTGTTTTAAAATTTTAAGATTAAAAAAAAAAAAAGAATACTTTTATTCGGGATGCATTTAATGTATTATTTATTCATCAAAGAATGCCGAAAAGAAATATTAATAAGCACAACTGTTTTCAAAATTGATGATAATAATTAGAAATGTTTTTTGAGCAGCAGATCAACCTATTAGAATGATTTCCAAAGGACCATGTGACACTATAGACTGAAGTAATGGCTGCTGAACATACAGCTTTGCATCACTAGAATTAACTCCATTTTAAAATGTGTTAAAATCGAAACCAGTTATATGTAATTTTTCACAGTATTACTGTTTTACTGTATTTTAGTTCAAATAAATACTGCCTGGTGTGCACAAGAAACATTTTTCAGAAACATTTTCTGTCCTGTTTGTGTTATTAAACTTGTATACAGATACATTATCTGTTACACGCCTTCCTTTATTTTCAGGAGTTTCTCATAGCCATTGGCATGAACTGAATCACACAGTAACACATACACATCCCTTAAGGTATGACAAGGTAATAAAATATAAAAAAAAAAACATCAAAAAAACCAAATCAAACAAAATCAAATAAAAGAACCTCCTTAAAATCCACCTGTGGACCTCAAAAAAAAAATGCAATGATAAATGAGGGTTGTTGTATCAGCTGACTTGTAGTTCATTTATATGTGCTAAACATTACTGGTTGTCTTTCTCCTGTAGATAGTCGACTTTCTAAATGTGTCAGATGAGCCGGTGCTTGGCTACACCCCCCCGTCATCTGTGTCCACCCTCCACCTGCATCTGTGGAGCTGCTCCCTGGATTACAGGTGATACATTTAGCTAGATTCTAGCATAACCTTTCCATCTATTTAGTATTTAAAGAGATACATTTGGACTCTCACAATGGATACATTTCATTGCATTTCATTCAAGTGGTATTGGCAAACAAATGAAGCTCAGAACTAACTTCACCAAAAAGTTTCCAAATTCCTTTTGTCTAATTTTACTTAGAATTTAGAACAGCATACGTGGTTTTTGTTTACAACATAGTAAACCTAGCTGTAAAAGGTGTTTGTGTAGTTTTTGTTTAAAATAAATACAACTTGGTTTAGTTATCAGTTGTTAGTTTGTTAGCATTCAATCCTCAATCCCTATGCACAGAATGTACTTGTTCTAATACATGTATTTGTGCTAATAAGACCATTTGGATCTAAGAAATACTTTTTTTTTTTTCTAGGCCATTGTATTTACCTGTGAGATCTCTGCTGACCGTAGAGACCTTCAGCATCTCTAGCAGTGTGTCTTTAGATCATTCTTCCTCCAGTCTAAGGTAAAAGCTTGAATTAAATAAATTCTGTAGATTGTTTTGTTTCTGTAACTTGTTACTTTTCTCTCATACAGAATCATTTTAGATGAAGCTGCGTTGTTTCTGTCTGACAAGATCAATGCTGTGTCTGTTAATCTGGCACGAGGTGAGGAGTCATACACATCAGTTCAGTCTCAGAATATGTCTACTATGGATGCTGGTTTCATTTCTTATTCTTGTGTCTTCAGACTATGTCCAGGTGGTTGATATGGGGACTCTGGAATTGAGGATCACAGCAGTGAAACCAGGACAAGATGGCAAAATGGTATGAAAGTCTTCTTTCAAAAGGTTGTCTACTCTCTGACAGAATGTCCCTATTAATTATCTTGTGGCATTTATGTCTCTTTAGACAGAGCCAAGGTTTGAGTTGCGTTGCTCAAGTGATGTTATTCACATTCGCACCTGTGCAGACTCCTGCGCCGCTCTCATGAACCTTATTCAGTACATAGCCAGCTATGGAGATCTACTGCCCCCTTCTGGACTGGAGGCTAAACGCAGAAGCACTAAACAAAGGGTGAAGGTCAGTTTGATTGAAAAACATTTTTTCTGTGAGTTCAATGTTTCTTAATAACATTGACAATGAGAGATACAGTTATGATTAATATTTAAAGTCAGACTATCAAAGTAAGGATTATCAGACAACCGTGACAAATGTTTTGATAGTTCTTGTGTTGTTATTATTAGCAAATTTGAGCTATTGTTTGTGGGTGAGTCAAAACGAAGATTTTGAATGATTGCCAGACTGAAGCAGGGAGTCACCCATCAGCTCAGGCACCTTTGCTTCCTGAAGCGGAGCAGCAGATTCTTCAGGATCTGATGAGTGATGCTATGGAAGAGACAGACAGCCTACAGAGTCATATGCTGCAACAGAACGGTCAGACTCTGCTCTGTTTTTATTCATTCATTTATCTTCCAAAACTTTTCAGTCTAGCACTTGTTTTAAAATCGTACATTAATCGCGTGATTTGATTTTAAAATATATTGTTTCGTTGCAGTGATTGTGTAATGGTTACAACCATCTATTTCTTTTTCCTTATATCTTAAATATATATTTTTCTATCTGTCTCACATTCAGTGTTTTTTATTGTTAACTAAAACAAAGCTGAAATAAAATAATAGATAAACTTAAACAGTAAGTAGTTAAACATAAGTTGAAGTTCCAAACATGTGGATGTACTAAAATGAATTTGTGTTTTCACTGTTATACACTCAGGGGCGCTAATACACATCTTCTGAATGAATACAAAACCTCCCGAACAAAAACACACGTGAACAGGATGGAGAAACGAGCGATCTCTTATGTAAACATATCCATACAATAAATAATGCGATCATCAGCAATAGACAGCATATAAATGAAAACTGCATAATGTTACGGAGCAAAATGATGATCCAGGAAGTGGTATATGGCTGTGCAAGCTTTGGAGGTGTTGATGGAAGTGATTTACTGGATTTATGCTTTGATAATCGTACTGAATATTATCCAGATGTAGTTTTTGATAAATATTTGATTTTCTCACCTTTTTGCTTAAAATTATGAAACCTACCTATATTCAAGTGTTGATAAAAAAGAATGCTTTAAGCTACAATAAAACAGATTTCTTTTTTGTTTGTTTAAAAGTAGAGGCTTTGATCTTTATTTTGGTGTATTGCATATTCAAATATTCATACAGCAAAATATACTGTAGGCCATCAAATTTTAGTGAAAATCATCAAAATTGCTGGCGGTGGCTGGCAACTTTTAAAAAAAAAATGCTGGTGGGGAAAGAGTTAATGATTGTTCTAATTATTCTGTATTTTCGTTTGTTGTATGCAATAATAATATAAAAATAACACTTCTCACATTTGAATCTGCTTTGCTTTGTTTAGGTGTGAATGAAGACCATTCACATGATCATGAGCCGCCCCGTTCTGATCTCTTCCTTTTCCCCGATGAGAGTGGAAACCTGGGGCAGGAACCAAGTCCCACTTACCCAGTCCTGCACTCCCCACTCATCTCTCCTCCTGCCCCCTCTTTAGTCCACGACACTGATGACTTCTGCATCCTGGACACGCCGGGCTCCAGAATACTGGTGAGCTCTTCACTTCAGAAATATTTCAAGCAGAGAACATTTACACAAAGTAAAATCATTACAGATGCGCTGCTCTTATTCTTTTAAAGCCAACCAATACCTTTGTGTTAGGAACTGAGTGAATTTGTTACATTTTTGAACGAACTGTTACTTAAAATGAAAATCTTTGTGTATGCATTACTTAAAGTGTTTTGTCTGCTAGGAAAAGGATGAGGAGCCTGTGGTAAAGAAGCTGATCTCTGAACCCATCCTTGTGAGGGAAGAACATTTCAGTGTCCCTCTGGAGGGCAGCAGCTCTACTAGGGGTCCACTTCACTTCCCTGTGCCGGAAATCAGATACCTAGTCAAAGAGATCTCTGTAGTGTGGCATCTCTATGGAGGAAAAGACTTTGGTGGTGGTGCGCTGTCCTCATCACCAGCTCGCAGTCGAGGGTACAAATTTGGAGTTGGGCCACTCCTGATTCATGCTTTTTATAAAAACTGCATGTTATAAGTGTGTATTAAGAGAGCATCTTTGTGTGTGTGTGTTTAGGTGCACTCCTCACAGCTCTCCGTCACAGACTCCTGTAAAACAGGTGAGAAAAGGCTCCCGTGCTGGAGGAGGATGGGGCAGAAACCCTGATGTTCTGATGGAGATTCAACTCAGTAAGGTCAGAGAAACATTTTATCATTTTAATCATCAGCTTGCATACACAGTATATTAACTTTGTTCAGTCAGTGTTGTTTTAGTATCATTTATTTAATACTATTATATAATAATTTTACATATAATAATTATATATATATATATGTGTATGTATGTGTGTGTGTGTTTAGTTGAATTCGTTGTGCTTGTGTGATTTGTATTAGCTAATTTTCTAAATAGTGTAAATTTGTCTAAAAATTCTAATAGTATACAATTTTTATTTCAGGTTTAGTTTTAGTCATTTTATGCATCTGTCTGCCTACACAATATATGAATTTTGTTTAGTGCTTTTTTTAATTATTTATATAGTATTGTAGTTTTCTTATTAATATTTTGAATGAGCTTTTTTGTGTTTTCAGTTTAAATTTCCAGTTGTTTCATTGTAACTGAAAACAAACTGAAATAAATAAATGAAAACTATTAAATAACTAATGAAAACATATAGAGATGACAAAAGCACATAAAAATACTTACAATTTCAGTACTTATTTCAGTTAGTTGCGAAGGCATCAATTAAATTCATTTAGTTTAAGTTTTTTTATTAAGCGTCTCTCCATTTTATTTTTCAGCTTTATTTAAACGAACAACTGTTTTTAATCATTTTTTTATTATTATTTGAATGATATTAACCTAAGATTGATGAATGAATGATATCAAGTTTTTTTTGTAAGATTATTCAGTAATAAACCATCTAATAATCCAGTTTAATAAACTCAAATGCTCTACGATCCTTCATGTCTTATGTTAGGTGCGGTTCCAGCATGAGGTGTACCCTCAGGCTCCACAGACAGGTGTTTTGACGGAGCAGCCGGTGTCCAGGCAGGTGTTTTCAGTGCAGGATCTGGAGATACAAGACAGGCTGGCCTCTTCCAAGATGAACAAGTTCCTCTATCTGTACTCCAGTAAAGAGATGCCCAGGAAAGCTCACTCCAACATGGTACAATCAAATACACTGACAGATAATGATGTACATAATCTACAGGTGGTCTGTATGGTTTCTAAAGTAAAAAAATATATTGTCTGAGTTGGGCATGTGCTGTTTGTTGTATATCAGTTGACGGTCAGAGCCCTGCACGTGTGTCCAGAAGCTGGACAGGCACCTCAGGAGTGCTGTCTACGTGTGTCACTAATGCCCCTCCGGCTAAACATCGATCAGGTACATAACAAAACTCTTCAACAACTCGCCTTATATCATATTTTTAAAAGCATAGTTTAAACTGATGTCTATATGTCAGAAGGCCCTCATTTTTATTTATTTATTTTCTTAAACTTTTGTTTTATTTTTATAATGTATAGGATGCATTGTTCTTCCTGAAGGACTTCTTCACCAGTCTGGCAGCAGAAGTTGAACTGTTTTCCCCACCAGACCAGGAAGGTAACAATCAATATGCAAAATATTCTGAAACATTGTTCTAAACTCTGTGAGTTTGCTGCCCACCTAAACATTATAAAGAGAAGTGTTCTTAATGCAAAGACTGTTTCAAAATTAAATATCCTCATATCGTAATTACCGTACTACTAGCTGTTCACTCACACACAGAATTTGTATATTTCTGTGGCAACACTGTTAATTCCAAAATGAATCTTTGTAACCTAATTAATCAACAGATAAAACCACAGTACAAAAAGTAACAAATATAGTTATGCAGATCCCTTATTAATAAACTGGTAGTTGTTTAACACCTGTGTTGCATACATTCTATTACTGTTAATGCCATTTTGAGTGTACAGTATCTACACGGAGCTCTTGGAGTTTACAATTTCTATCTGCTAGTTCTATTAATGCTTTTTACAATTCAGAGTCACATAATTATGGCAGTTCTGACATGGGAAGAATGCACCTATAGAAAGCTAAATGATTTAAAGAAAAGTCATCTGTCAGTATGCTTAAGTAAATACTGATAAGCATAGATAAAAAAAAATCAACTGAATTAAAAATGTTGTATTTTACCCAACACGAGGAGCGCTGTTTGTTTGATGCTCCTCTGTAGGCAGGAGACAGCAAGGCTGCTCACTAGATCTTGCAACACATATTGTTTGCGTAACTATTTATTGATCTGTGTGTTGTAGCATTCTGTGTGTCAGTGAAGAAGCCTCCTGTCCCTGAGGTTTCTTGCAATTTTTCCAAGCACAATGGTGCAGTGGGTCAAGACCCTGCACCCATCATCTCAGTGCCAACACAAAGCCTGGACAGCACTGCTGAGACAGACACTGCCTCCACGTCTTTCACTGACCAGCCCATATTCTTCAGGTGTGTGAGAGGAAGTGAGAGTATTCTTAACCATCTGCATCTATCCACAACAGGGGTGTCCAGTCCTGCCACTTTCCTCCAGAGTTTTGCTCCTAAATACCTGCCTGAAAGTTTTTAGTGATCCTGAAGGCCTTATTTAGCTGATTCAGATGGGTTTAATTAGGTCTGTAACTAAACTATACTGCAATGTGGCTCCCCAGAAGCAGGATTGGACACGTCTGATCTACAGCAATCTACATTTAAACATTTCAGATTCTTTAGGTAGAAGTTAATCAATAACTGCAAATCTGGATTTATTTACATGTAACGTTTTCCAGAGAGTTCCGCTTCACTTCAGAGGTGCCAATTCGATTAGACTACCATGGAAAACACATGGCCATGGAGCAGGTGAGCAATCCAGAGAATCCAAATGTCAAAAAAAAAATTTTTTTTCTTTTTGGTAAACATATTTCATTCAGCATTTATTCCTTATTAAAATACATTTGGCATTAAGTGTTTTTACATATGATGGATTTGAGAATTCTGTAACAAGTACAGTGAAACAATATATAAGCAATGATTAGTCAGAAAAACTCTTGTTCTGTTACAAATCAAGATTAAATAAAAAAACAGCACTAAGAAAAATCTAAATAAAAAACTGTATTTTAATCTAAAAGTAACAGACATTTTGCTACAAATCAAGATTGTAGATTTAACTTGCTCTTAGTAAATGCTTAATAAAAGCAATATTATATGATATGTTATAATGTTCGTGTCTTATTCCTCAGGGCACATTTGCTGGTATTGTGATTGGACTGACACAACTGAACTGCTCGGAGCTTAAGTTACGGTGTCTGTGTTACAGACAAGGGTAGGAAAAAATATATGGCATTTCATAAAAGTGTTCACCTCACAAATCTATATGAGCCAGTTTATTCAAGATGATGATTATTATTATTTTTTCAGATTACTGGGTGTTGATAAGCTCTTTTCATATGCCATCAATGAGTGGTTGAATGACATAAAGAAGAACCAGTTGCCGGGGCTTCTGGGAGGCGTGGGGCCCATTCATTCCCTGGTGCAGCTAGGTTAGCAGAACACATTCTTACACACATTCAGAGCTGGGTAAATAATGATATTAAATTACACTTTAAGATACTTTTAATCAGACTACAGTAACCTTTTAATTGATTACATTTTATTCACGCAATATCAATAAATTATTCATAATTATTCATAATTAATTTAATTAATAATTTTGAATTAATAATTAATCTTTAAAAACTGTAGTTTACACATTTTGCGTAATGTCATTTGTAATCAGTAATGGTCTACAATTTCTAAGTAATCTACCCAGCTCTGCACACATTGTTTTATCTACTGTACTTCTGTTATAAAGGGCTATTGGCCAAATATTGATACTGATGTCTCTGAGAAGTGCCAACTTTATTTACATGTCAGTGTTAAGCAGTGTTTTCCTCTGTTGCTGCTTCAGTTCAGGGTTTTAGGGATCTAGTTTGGCTGCCCATTGAGCAGTACCGTAAGGATGGAAGAATAGTGCGTGGTTTTCAGCGGGGCACGGCCTCCTTCGGAACCTCCACTGCAATGGCAGCTCTGGAGCTCACCAATCGGATGGTGCGAACCATACAGGTAAAATGATTCCTCTGCTAAAGTGTCTCAGAAACAGGTAGTTTGTAATACTTTTCATATATTGAGGAAAACTTGATGAATACACAATGGCAAACAGACATATTAATCATACCAATCACATTCAAATGAGTTTACTCTACTTATCTGTATGTGTGCAAATGATTTCTGATCTGTTCTATTCTGTGTGCTTTGTGTAGGCTGCTGCTGAAACGGCTTACGACATGGTTTCTCCAGTGCCAGATGAGAAAGAGTGCAAAAAGATTAAGCGGTACTCACATTACTGTCTGGCCCATCAGCCAGTGGACCTGAGAGAGGGGGTGGCCAAGGCTTACAGCGTAGTAAAAGAGGTTTGAGCACTTTGTATCCTAAGTTATAATATATGTTTGGGCACGTACGCTTAATCCTAGCAGGTTAACATGAAATTGATTTACCCAATTGCACAATCCATCAACATTTTCAATAATACCACTCTGAATTGCTTCACATTTACTCACCCTCATGTCTTCGAAAAACAAATGAAAGTACTTTTAGTGAAACCTGAGAGGTTTTTCTCCATCAATAGAATGTTCATTCCACCACAACTTTTATGCTTCAAGGACATTGTAATAAAACTTATTCATGTAATTCGAACAGTTTGATTTCTTTATATTTCAAAAAGATTTAATTTTGTGCTTTTATTCACATATAAACATAGATCAATGCACATGTATAGTGCACATGAAATATGTGACCCTGGACCACAAAACCAATCTTAAGTCGCTGGGGTATATTTGAAGCAATAGCCAAAAATACATTGTATGGGTCAAAATTATAGATTTTCTTTTATGCCAAAAATCATTAGGATATTAAATAAAGATCATGTTCCATGAAGATATTTTGTGAATTTCCTACTGTAAATATATTAAAACTAAATTTTTTGATTAGTTATATACATTTCTAAGAACTTCATTTGGACAACTTTAAATGTGATTTTCTCAATATTTTGATTTTTTGCACCCTCAGATTGCAGATTTTCAAATAGTTGTATCTCGGTCAAATATTGTCCTATCATAACAAACCATACATCAACGGAAAGCTTATTTAAGTTTGACTGATATGTGAGAACCAATATGTCAATAAAAGGCACATATTAACTTTGGTCATCATACTAAGTTTCAATTTCAATTCCAATGGATTACTTTAAAATGACTTTATGAACTTTTTTAAGCCTGAACATTTTGGTGGAATGGACTTTCAATAGAGGGACAGAAATATCTCAGGTTTCATTAAAAATATGTTAATTTGTGTTTTAAAGATTCTTATGGGTTTGGAACAACATGAAGGCGAGGAAATGATGCCAGAATTGTAACATATCATAACATATTGTTATGTTTATATAAAGAGTTTCTATGCACTGTGTGTTTGTAGGGCATTACTGACACAGCCCTGACCATTTATGACACTGCGACACGCGAGCATGAGCAGAGGGGCATGACAGGCGCTGTGGGCGGAGTCCTGCGACAGCTTCCTCCAGCTGTTGTTAAACCTCTTATCGTTGCCACAGAAGCAACATCCAATGTGCTGGGCGGCATGAGGAACCAGATTCACCCAGATGCCCGTCAAGAAGAGTCCCAGAAATGGCGTTTGGGGGAAGAGTGAGCTATGTTCTCTGAAATTTACTCTGGTGGCCTGCATTACATCAGAATCGATATTCATACTGGCCTGTCAGCTTACAATATGTGTGCTGGCTTTGTTTTAATAGTGTGTAATGCCCGTCAAGATTGTTTTGCTGCTAATACTTTTGTTTAAAGCGGTCTTGGTGTCTCCGTTGCTGACAACTAGAGGCTGTGGTAGCAGAAGTCTACTCCCCAAATGAAGTATCAGAGGAAGACTGGAGCTTTTTTCTCAGCAGCACTTGTGCTTGACATTTACTGTAACTGGAGTCATTGTATCTCAAAGCCGCAGAACTGGAAACGCACAGCTCCTGCTGGAGTAGATTTAACTAGATTTGTCTTTTCTTACCCCACTATCAAACGTCCTCGTAGTGCCTTCATGTCATAGTTTAATAATTAATATGATCATCTGTTTTATGAATGAGATGGTTTAGTGTCTTGTGTTGAACATGATTACTGCACCATGGGTTTTTCACATGATGGTTATGTCATGACATCCTTTGTTGGATGCAAGGGTGAATCTTATGAAGAAAAGTCAAGGTCATATTTCACCCCAAAATCAGTTGGGGAAAAAAATTGCATTGTGCATAAGGAAAATTAAACTTATTTAAGGAATGTTGCATTTTTTGTGTTGTTTTAATACCCTCTCATACATTCATAATACTGTCATTTAAGAAAAGAAGGCTCATTCTTTTTGTTATAATGTTACGAAAATTAAAATTACAGCAGATAAAGCTGTGATGTATACTTAAAGGATAGTTTAGGGATAGGTCACCCAAACATGAAAATGTTGTCGTATGTTGTTACTCACCTACATGTTGTTCCAAACCTTTATGAATTTTTCTTCTTTTGAACACAAAGATATTTTCTTTTTTTTTCCCCAACAAACTCATACAGGTTTGGAACAACATGAGGTAAGTAAATGATAACAGATTTGTTTTTGTTTTTTTTGGGAGGGGTGGACTATTTTTTTTTTGACAGCTGTACTTTATTCATTTAACAGTGCATATATAGTGTTTTCCCACATCCACTAAAAAGTTATATATATATTTTTTTTCAGTTAGCTGCTAAGAATTGAGAATGAAAGAATTGCTTAATTTTATGAAAATATCAGTGGAAAAAAATGTATATACGAAACAGGTTTCATTTTCTTTGTGCAAAATATGTATATATTCATTTTATTCTTTTGAATTTGGGGTGACAGTCATTTCTTTCAAGTTTTTGTGAGACTTGTTAAATACTGCAGTTTCAAAAGGACAAAAAACAACTTATCTGGTAGCATCATTCTTTTTATTTCTACTACAACAATCATCTCTTACCTAACCACACTTTTAGCTGTTTAAATAAAAGACAGTGACTCTTATTTGAACAAAATCGATTTCTTTGGCTTATGCAACACAATGTTGTGTAGTGTTTCTCTTTCCTGATACTGATTTAGAAACTAGTCTTTAAACATGTGGAATGTTTTGCGGTTATTATTACCACTTGCACTTTGTACTTAAGTGATCCCAGATATTACACCTTTTACCTTTGTTTTTGTTTTCATTCTATTAAGCTGTCTGACAGCATCTGCTTAAGGGACGTTCCGTAGGCATCTGCATTTCACAAGAAGTCTTACGAATGGTACATCTTTCTTTAGATAGACATATTCTCTCTATAGTTTTTATGTTGTTAACTGTCGAATAGACAAGCATTCGTTCTCCGTTCTTCAGCAAAAAATATCAAAATGTCTTAGTCTGATAGAAAATTGTGTTCTTTATTTGTCATCATTGCTGTGGTGTGAGTAAATGTTTGATATATTGGGAAATTGATAAATAACAGCCAATTTTACAGTCCAAACACTTTCCTTTTCTCATTTAAATGAAACATTAATATTTATTGTACATTTTCTTTCAGGTGGTAATAACATTGATTGTACATAGATGTACAGGTCATTTCACCCAGTTTATAAGAAAGCATGTATTATCAAGAAAGGGAAATAAATTATTTAATGTTTACCACTCGTGGCCTTTTTGTGCTACCTGACATTGCTTCCCAGAAAGTGCGGGATACAGTTCACATGTGTGGCAATCTCTGAGAACTGACATCAATATATTTCTGGAATACATATTTTCTGGTGTTTTCCATTGGGAGGTGTTGCCAGTGGACTTTACTAAGTCACTTACAACAAACAAAGGCATATGCACATGTTTCTTTTTATTAATTACACATCTGCATTTAATACGATGGAGATATATTTACTTTTAAAACGTCTTAGTTTTAGGAGTGAATGGATTCATAATTCACTGGATTAAAAATTTATTAAAAAACAGATAGACCACAAGTTTGCGTCGGGGGGTTAAACAGGGACATTCAGAGGACAAGCAAGTTTCCGTGTTTTAAGGACTGATTCTAAAAAGAATGCACAGTTAAACCAAACTCTGGCCAAATCAGCTGCATATCATGCTTCAGCCAGTTAGAAACTAGAAATTGAGCTACTATTCATTCTGGTGTTTTCTGAAATGTGTGTACATAAATGGTTCACAATAGCAATATATTCTAATAAATATATTCTAAAGTGAACAGCCAACTAAGCCACACAAATGAAGTTCCATTCATTCGCTGTGAATCTTTGGTGTAAACTCACCTTAAATGCAGAGCACGAATTCTGAGTATGGGTCACCATACTTGGCTGTATGTCACGTCACTCACTTAAAATACTACCAAAAACAAGGCACTCTGGTACAAAATCATGATTATCATTGTGCTCTCCAAATCTCCAAAAAACTTTTAGTATATAAACATACACTTTAGCTATCACTACACCGATAAACATGATTTTTAACTCCTCATGAGATTATCCAATTTCTTTCATTACACATGGACACATGGCACAGGATGAGAATGACTGGATGGGCCCACCCAGCTTTATGATGGATCCACTAAGCCAGTACCCATCAACCCAGACTCCCCCTGAGGGGAGAACTGGGTATGTGAGCACAGATGGCACCAAATCAGGTGGGTGTGAGTTTTAGTCCTTCTGAATTTGGTGTTAAAAGCAATTCTCCTAATACTGTATTCCTCGCCCCGGGAATATGGTGATTTTCCATAATGTGGTCAATGGCCAGCCTCTCTCCAACTGGTGGGACAACGGTAATAATCAGATCACCTTCAGCCGCAGAAGCAAAGGATTCATTGTCATCAACAATGATGATTGGTGATAAACATTGCAATTAAATGTGCAATAATACAAATTTAGCAAGTAACTGCTCCTTAACCACAATTAATGAATTTCCCAGGGCACTGAATGTGACACTGAACACTGGCCTACCCATGGGTACATACTGTGACGTGATCTCTGGAGATAAGAGTGGGGGCACTTGCACAGGTCAACAGGTGTCAGTGGGTTCTGATGGATGCGCTACCTTCAGCATCAGCAACACGGACGAGGATCCATTCATTGCCATCCATGCTAACTCCAAACTGTAGATTCAGTGAGGATATAATTATAATAAATCCGAATCATTGAACTGAAATGTTCTCTGTTGTCTTGTGTTTTGAATACAGAATACTAAAGTACTATTTTTTTCTTGATAAATGCTGACACCCATGCTTACAATTAAAAATAAACAAGGCAGACTTTTTGAATTAGCATTTTAATTATGACCAAAACTGTTCTCCTTATTCTTTACAAACCACAACCAAAATTCAACAATTACAAAAACACAAAAAACTCCATAATTTCCGAATTCCAGTTTTTGAATATCCCTACAGAAATAAATAACAAGAGTTGTGAAAAATGACAATTTTGTATTATATAATAGGCCTATACCACCAGTGAAAATAGTCAAAGCATAATAAACTGTTGCATCACTGAGCAATGCAGCCATTATTCTTATTTATCAGACATTTTTATTGTGTTCGAAACCAAAGATCATTCACTCATTCATTCAACAATAAAATAGAGCCTATTCTTGTGTGCATATTGAATTCTGAATGAGGACAGAAATAAAAAAATAAATAAATAAATAAATAAATAAATAAACAAACAAACAAACAAACAAATAAATAAATAAATAAATAAAGGACTCTGAAAATGGGCAACTTTGCAGCTAGATTTACGAGACAGCAGATGGGAGTGATATTATAAGCCTACAAGACGAGAACCTGCACAAGACTCGTAGTGATCACTCCTGATTATGGAGATCCAGACTTTAGAGATGCTGATATAAATAAATTTGAAGCTCATAAAAGTGCTCCTGAAAGTAGGTGTTCAGTGAGTCAACACAGTATGTCAAAGGCTGGAGAGTACTGTATAAAATGGAATAAAAGCATTCTGTTTATGAAAAAGACAGCATTAGTCAACAGGTGGCAGTCTGGTACAACCAATGTGCCACATGTCAGAATAGTCAACTGAATCAAAATGATTCATATTAAGGGATGAATATAAGTTATTGTCTGTAGACAGCATCTCTGGCATGCTGTCAATTACCACAGAAAATAAAATCAAGTTGTTTTAAATACTTGAATGTGTTTCACCTCCAGATGGAGGTGGTTTTATTTCCTGCCAACATTTACTAATAACTGGTTTAATATACTACATTTCAATGTGTAACAGAAATGCTTCTTGGTGCAAAAGTACTTAATCACAATCAACTATTTATATCTATCATAAGGAGTAATATTAAAAATGTGTTTTAGAACCTAAATACAAGAAGCTGTACTGAATATTTTACTGAAATCGAAATGTTTTGCATCATACTGAAGATAAGAACAAGGTTTCTTTGTATACAGTATCATATTGAAACACAAAAAAAAATCACTCATACAAAACATCTTTAAAATTACTGTTTAGAAGATTTTTTAAGTTGTTTAAAGCCCTCAAAGTGAGGTGGGATTTATTAATAAGGCTTAATAATGTCATAAGGGATTCATTTTATTTCCCCATATTATATATTCACAGTAATTCTGAGTATCACATATTTGTATTAGATTTATTTATTTGTTTATTTATTTTTATTAATAATCAGAGCATATTATATGTTCATGCGGTTTTTTTTATTACTGTTACAACCTGTGATGTCATATCCTCTTCAACAACAGCTAGAGTTTGGATCGTTTCAAAGGTTGGGACTCACTGCACGCCCCACCAAAACTCAACATGACTAGGGCTTTTATTGCATTGATTCTGTTACTGCACTGGAGCCAAGGTAAGTCAAACTCTTTAACATCTCATTAACATAGCATAGCAACTGAAACAATAACCTGACATTTTCATTTATTTCATTTAATTTTGTCCACAGGCGCTGAGGGTGGAGATGATGTTGTTCAAGAGCCTGAAATTCTTTGGGAACCGAAGAACGGTTCTGCTTCTTTGAGCTGCAAACACAATAAGGGTAGTACATACTACCAGATGTACTGGTACCTACAGCGTCCAGGAGAGAATATGAGATTTATTGTATTTATGACTGTTAGTGAACTAGACTTTGGAGATGTGGACAAGAAGAAATTTGAAGCTCAAAAAAGTGATGCCGAAAGTGGATCTTTGAAAGTGAAAGCTCTAGGGCCAGATGACAGTGCTATATATTTCTGTGCAGTGAGTGAACACAGTGTGTCAAAGACTGGAGAGTGCTGTACAAAAACATTCTATGCAGAAAAAGACAATAACAGCATTAGTCAACAGGTGGCAGTCTGGTACAACCAATGTGCCTCATGTCAAAACAAAAAACAATTTAGTTGTAGAAGAATTCACATACAAACTTCATTAAAATATTCTTCTGAAATCAGATGGATCAAAGTTTTGTTTAACCTCCACATAGCAGTCTGGTACATCCAATATGCTGCATTTCAGAACATTTAGCAATAATATTAATATTTGTATATACTCAGTGTTAAATACAATTTATTATTTATAAACAGCATCTGTAGCATTCTGTCTATTAACACAGTAAAACTGAAAGTTTCAGTCTCACACTCAGTCTGCACTCTTGAACTTAGATGATTAGAACAATAATATCATTAATTATAGCTCTGTTAAGTGACAGACACATCTGTGCTTCTAAAGGTATCAGACTATTGTTTTATTAAAATTTAGATAATGTTTTAATATAATATTCCATACATTATCAGAGCTTGGTAGACATAATTATTATATTCTTAGACATTATTAGACCAATGAATTAATAGATTATAATTAATGTCAGGCCCTATTTATTAATTTATCATTTATATGAATCATAAATCTATACATAATAAATCATCATATTTATGATATACAGTTTGGCATTTAAAAAGTCCTAATTATTTAGACAAAAATGGAACAAATAATTACATGATGTAGTACTAATTTAAGCAAATGAATTAAAAAAATAGAAATTCATCCCATCCAGATAACAGCTGCAGTCAAAAAAGACTAATAATAAATAGTAATTATAAATAAAATAATCAAATTAAAAATAACAATATAAATGTATTCTGTTGCAAGGTTACATACTTGAGCATGTTTTCTCATGGTTTATTGTTGAGCTGTGAGTTCCTCACTGATTATTTGTGTCTTCTTTCTTAAATCCTGAATTTTGCTCCACCCTGACTCATCATGATGTCACATCCTGTATTAGCATGCATCTAAAATTTGAATCATCATAGAAGATTATCATTTAATCCAGCCAGCCTGTACGCATCATGATGATGAATATGATTCTGCTGATTTTGACGCTACACTGCGGTCAAGGTATTCAAACTATCTTCATTAAAACATAACAGAATAACCTTTTAAAGTTGCTTATATATATATTTTTTTATGCTCAGTTGCAGGTATCAGTGATGTTTCATAAGTTCCAAGTGTTTTAATGGCAGCAAAAGGGAGTGATGTTCAGTTGAACTGCACACACAAAAAGGATTCAACGTTTGTCCAGATGTACTGGTATCGACAGCGTCCAGGACAAACTATGACTCTAATTGTGTTCACAAGCACTTTGAACAGCAAACATGACTACGGTGATTCTGATCCAAACAAATTTCCAGTCATTAAAACTGTTCCAGAGAGCGGATCTCTGACTGTGAACAATGTGGAGTCAGATGATAGTGCCGTCTATTTCTGCTCAGTCAGTAAGCACACAGTGCTGTGAACTTTGTCAAGAGTTGAACAAAAAAATCTGCCATAAACAATTACAGTAACAGTGATCAACAGGGGGCAATGCGATTCCATAAATGTGTCAAAATTTCAGATCCTGTATTGAGAAGTAGAATTGTAATCATCTCTCAAAACCATGATCCAGTGCACTCCCAGCCATCATACAACATCATCGTTCTACTAATAATCCCACCACTTTGTAGTAACAATATACATCCAGAGCATAACCATGATAAAATAATACAATAGTATTTCTTTGCTGTGTTGATACTGAAATGTTTATTA
This sequence comes from Cyprinus carpio, assembly GCF_018340385.1. Lineage (NCBI taxonomy): Eukaryota > Metazoa > Chordata > Actinopteri > Cypriniformes > Cyprinidae > Cyprinus > Cyprinus carpio. The sequence goes on from NC_056613.1 coordinate 21,726,696, forward strand.
ATAATGATCATTTCTCTGCAGGAGCTTCAGGTTGAGACGGTGTTTCACAACCTGGCATTCTCTGGCCACTCCAGGGGAATTCTGTCCAAATAAACTGCACACAAAGGAGGGTGTTGACTACAGTCAGATGTACTGGTATAGGCAGAGAAAAGGAGAAAGTTTGCGCCTCATTGTGTTCACAAAAACCTATGGGGTTCCAGACTTTGGAGATTCTGATCAAAGTAAATCTGAAGCACATAAACGTGTTCCTGAGAGTGGATCTCTTACTTACTCCCTTTTCTGTCCAAGACACTAGAAAAGGTAGTATCCTCACAATTATATTCCTTCTTAGAGAAAAATGGTATCTGTGAGGATTTCCAGTCAGGATTTAGACCGTATTATAGTACTGAGACTGCTCTAATTAGAGTTACAAATGACCTGCTCTTAACATCTGATTGTGGTTGTATTTCTCAAGTGAAGTTAAGTCACCTTAATTTATACAGCGCTTTAAACAAAAAAGATTGTGTCAAAGAAACTGAACAACATTAATTAGGAAAACAGTGTCAATAATGCAAAATGACAGCCTCCCGAACAATGTTAGGTAGGTTATTCCAGAGTTTAGGCGCTAGATAGGAAAACGATCTGCCGCCCGCAGTTGATTTTGATATTCTAGGTATTATCAAATTGCCAGAGTTTTGAGAACGCAGCGGACGTGGAGCACTATAATGTAACTAGAGCTCGTTCAAATACTGAGGTGCTAAACCATTCAGGGCTTTATAAGTAATAAGCAAGATTTTAAAATCTATATGATGTTTAATAGGGAGCCAGTGCAGTGTTGACAGAACCGGGCTAATATGGTCATACTTCCTGATTCTAGTAAGAACTCTAGCTGCTGCATTTTGGACTAGCTGGAGTTTGTTTATTAAGCGTGCAGAAAAACCACCCAATAAAGCATTACAATAATCTAACCTTGACGTCATAAATGCATGGATTAACATTTCTGCATTTGACATTGAGAGCATAGGCTGTAATTTAGATATATTTTTGAGATGAAATGTGGCTTTCTAAGGAAAGATTGCTATCAAATAGCACACCTAGGTTCCTAACTGATGACGAAGAATAGCACTCTCTATTAGTGCTATTGGATCTTAGCACTGCATTGAACACTATTGACCACAACATTCTTTTGAATAGACTAGAAAACTTTGTTGGCATTAATGGAAGTGCAATAGCATGGTTCAAATCATAATTATACGACTGCCATCATTTGGTAGCAGTGAATGAAGAGGTATCATATCCATCACAAGTGCAGCATGGAGTACCTCAAGGCTCAGTACTAGGGCCGTTACTCTTCATTCTTTACATGTTACCCTTGGGAGATAACATCAGGAAACATGGTGTTAGCTTTCACTGTTATGCTGATGATACTCAGCTCTATATTTTTTCGCGGCCCGGCGAAACATACCAATTTGAAAAACTAGCGGAATGCATAGTCGATAGAAAAAACTGGATGACGAGTAATTTCTTACTACTAAATTCTGAAAAAAAAAAAAAAAAAAAAAAACGAGGTGTTAATTATAGGAGCAAAAAACTCTGCATGTGATAACCTAGAACACTGTCTAAGACTTGATGGCTGCTCTGTCAATTCTTAGTCATCAGTTAGGAACCTAGGTGTGCTATTTGATAGCAATCTTTCCTTAGAAAGCCTTTTTCTAGCATTTGTAAAACTGCATTTTTCCATCTCAAAAATATATCTAAATTACGATCTATGCTCTCAATGTCACATGCAGAAACGTTAATCAATGTGCTTATGACCCTAAGGTTAGATTATTGTAATGCTTTATTGGGTGGTTGTTCTGCACGCTTAATAAACAAACTCCAGCTGGTCCAAAATGCAGCAGCTAGAGTTCTTACTAGGACCAGGAAGTATGACCATATTAGCCCGGTTATGTCAACACTTCACTGGCTACCTATTAAACATCATATAGATTTTAAAATCTTGCTTATTACTTATAAAGCCCTGAATGGTTTAGCACCTTAGTATTTGAACGAGCTCTAGTTACATTATAGTCCTCCACTTCCACTGCGTTTTCAAAACTCTGGCAATTTGATAATACCTACAATATCAAAATCCTTTTCCTATTTAGCGGCCAAACTCTGGAATAACCTACCTAACATTGTTTGGGAGGCAGACACACTCTATCAGTTTAAATCTGGATGAAAGACCCATCTATTTAACCTGGCTTACACATAACACACTAACACATTTGTAATATTCAAATCTGTTAAAGGATTTTTAGGCTGCATTAATTAGGTCAACCAGAACCGGCAACACTTCCCATAACACCAGATGTACTTGCTACATCATTAGAGGAATGGCATCTACGCTAATATTAGTCTGTTTCTCTCTTATTCCGAGGTCACCGTAGCCACCACATCCAGTACGTATCCAGCTCAGATGGTGGATCACCACCTAGAGAGGACATCTACAGGCCCGAAATTCAGCAGAGACCAGGACAACTAGATGTGCCCAGACACAGATCCCCTTGTCTCCTAGACGGCCACCGGGACAAGACCACAGGAACCAGTTGAGTCCTCTGCACAGTATGACTTTGCTGCAGCCTGGAATTGAACTGCTGGTTTTGTCTGGCCAGAGGAGAACTGGCCCCCCGACTGAGCCTGGTTTCTCCCAAGGTTTTTCTTCATTCTGTCACCGATGGAGTTTTGGTTCCCTTTCAGTCAGTCACTCTTGACATCATGTCGTTGACCGACAAATTGGGATATCGATAGACCAATCTATTTCGAGTGTAAACTAAAAGAGCCAATGCACATTGGCATGCAATTATTGCATCCAGCTGCCTCTGATCTCAGTGTGAGTATAATAAGGCAGCAGGTGTAATGCATACCAGCTTTTCGCTTCGGAGCTGAGTGACAACATCGTTCTGCTCCATCCAAGTATTTTCAGTGAAATACGAGTTCAACGCGCTCTTGGAGGGTTTTGGTGTTGGCGGTACGGTGCTTCAGCGGTGGTGGTGGTTGTTCCTTTGTCGAGTGGGTTGCGCACTTCAGGCTGCACTACCCCCTATTGTGCTGCAAGCAGCTGTTCCCCTGTGCGCCTCAGCACATAAAAGAGCCTCCACCCATCCGCTGGCCACAGCACCCCAGCCTGCTCGTCGCCATGGGTGGCCCCCTGCGTCCGACCCCGCTCCCGCACCGCATCCGCAGCAGCCTCCAGCAAGTGGTGCTGTGGTGACGTCAAACCTGGCGATGAGCAGAAGAGCTGGAGGCCCCCGGGACAGGTGACCCAGAGAGAGAGGAAGCTGCTTTTTTTGGAGGTGGTGAACGCACCTCTCCCTCCCCTGGAGGAGGACAGAGTGGAGAATCTGGAAATCTCGACAAGAGAGTGTCCTGGGTCCCAGGAGGGCATGGAGAGTTGTGGAAAGATCTAGAGCCAGATGACAGTGCCATATATTTCTGTGCAGTGAGTGAACACAGTGTGTCAAAGACTGGAGAGTGCTGTACAAAAACATTCTGTGCAGAAAAAGACAGTAACAGCATTAGTCAACAGGTGGCAGTCTGGTACAACCAATGTGCCTCATGTCAAAACAACTGAGCTGAACCAAAACAATTAGGAGTATCATGGGTACAAGTTATAGTCTATTGACACAAATTAATAATATCTGCTCATTATCCAAGAAATACAACTAGTACAAAACAAAAACAAAACAAATAAAAAAATTAAAAACAACAACAACAACAAAAAAAAAACAAATAGAAAAATAGATGTAAGCTATAGGGCAACTATTCTGGTCTGGTACAACCAATGTGCCACATGTCAAAACAAAAAACTATTTAATTGTGTAAGAATACACACAAACTTGAAATATACAGTCATGCACTGTTTATTACAGAGAATCTGTACCAATATCATGGACCATAAGATTCACTTGACCACTGAGTGTAGTTTGGGCTCCTCAATGCGTAAATGTTGTCATACACTATTAAATATAAAGGTGCTTCACAGTACCATAGAAGAATCTTTTTTTTTTTGTCTAAATGATACTTAATTATTAAAATGCAGTTTTATAGGAGTTAAATCATGTAGACAACAGGTTAAATAAAAATATTAAAATTCAATAGTGCATATATAGCAAAATGCTCCTCTTTATAGTTATTTTTCTAGCTGACTGATGAGCTTATGGACACCGAATGGTTATTCTGAGGTAAATGTATATTACGTGGCAATATGTGGGGGGGTGACCAGCAACCTAACACTGACTGACAGTGCACTGTATTTCTGTACAGCATATTACACAGTGCTCAGAATCACTTCTGTCTAATACAAAAACCTCTTTTAAACAGCTTACTTTAAAAGCGTATTTGTTCATGTTCCTCTCCACACCTGTGGGTTTTGATTCAGTGCCAGTACTACAACACCTGTAGGTCTGTAAGTCTTGCTTAAAGTGTTGATTAATATCTTGTGGCATGTGGTCAATTCAATTCACACCCCAACTCAGAAACTCAAATCCTGAATTTTGCTCCACCCTGAAATCATCATGATGTCACATCCTGCATTAGCATGCAGCTAAAATTTGAATCATTATAGAAGATTATAATTTAATTCAGCCAGCCTCTACATGACATGATGAGGAATATGATTCTGCTGATTTTGACGCTACACTGCGGTCAAGGTATTCAAACTATCTTCCTTAAAACATAATAGAATAACCTTTTAAAGTTGCTTATATGTTTTTTATGCTCAGTTGCAGGTATCAGTGATGTTTCACAAGTTCCAAGTGTTTTAATGGCAGTAAAAGGGAATGATGCTCAGTTGAACTGCACACATAAAAAGGATTCAACGTTTGTCCAGATGTACTGGTATCGACAGCGTCCAGGACAAACTATGACCCTAATTGTGTTCACAAGCACTTTGAACAGCAAACATGACTACGGTGATTCTGATCCAAACAAATTTCCAGCCATTAAAACTGTTCCAGAGAGCGGATCTCTGACTGTGAACAATGTGGAGTCAGATGATAGTGCCATCTATTTCTGCTCAGTCAGTAAGCACACAGTGCTGTGAACTTTGTCAAGAGTTGAACAAAAACATCTGCCATAAACAATTACAATAACATTGATCAACAGGGGGCAATGTGATTCCATAAATGTGTCAAAATTTCAGATCCTGTACTGAGAAGTAGAATTTGAATCATCTCTCAAAACCATGATCCAGTGCACTCCCAGCCATCATTTAACATGATCGTTGTTCTACTAATCCTGTCACTTTGTTAGAGTATGATTATACTTCCAGAGAATTAACATGATAAAATAATACAATAGTATATCTTTTCTGTGTTGATACTGAAATGTTTATTAATAATGATCATTTCTCTGCAGGTGCTTCAGATTGAGACATGGTGTTTCACGGTCGTCGTGATTTTGCCAAGTAAGACATGTTCCTGGTACTCCATCCCAAGATGAAAATTTTGTCATTAATCACTTACCCCCATGTCGTTCCAAACCCGTAAAGCTTTGTTCGTCTTCGGAACACAATTTAAGATACCTTGGATGAAAACAGGGAGGCTTGTGACTGTCCCATAGACTGCCAAATAAATAACAGTGTCAAGGTCCAAGAAAGTATGAAAAGCATCGTCAGAATAGTGCATCTGCCATCAGTGGTTCAACCGTAATGTTATGAAGCGACGAGAATACTCGTTATTTTTAATCTTAAATTGTGTTCCGAAGATGAACAAAGCTTTTACGGGTTTGGAACGTCATAGGGGTAAGTGGTTAATGAAAAATTTTCATTTTACAGTGGAGTAATCCTTTAACCCAATCCCTACACAAAAACCTATGGGGTTCCAGACTTTGGAGATTCTGATCAAAGTAAATCTGAAGCACATAAACGTGTTCCTGAGAGTGGATCTCTTACTGTGAAGAATGCACAACCAGATGATAGTGCCATATATTTCTGTTCAGTGAGCAAACACAGTGTGTCAAAAGCTGGAGGCAGATGTACAAAAACACCTCATATCTTTTCAAAAATTAATAATATTCCATCCATAAGGGGGGCATAAGGGGGCACTCGCTAGAAAACAGGAGTCTTCCATACAATGTCCTGTGGAATGAAAGCCAGTGTTTTCCAATCAAAGAGATGCATTGAAGTGAGAGAACTAAGCTTCCACCCTAGATGACATCACTTCCTTCATCCCCTGTTCTTGATTCATAGTGGAATCATTCAGCAGAGAGAGAAAACATCAGTAATGCTCACTTTCTCTGTGTTTCTGCCCCTAGGAAATAAAAATCAAAAGTGAGATCTCTTTAACATCTTAAATATTTCATTTAACATAAATGAGGTTACTTTAAGATTGAATTGAGATTTTTGCTTGAGTCTCCTGCTTCTCAAACTTGTCTCCTGAGATAAAAAACTCTAATAATCTCACAATGGTCTCCTTTAAAGCTTTAAAAGAGATCTCAACAACATCACACAATGTGCTCAGATATTTCTTCTAGTTTAAAGACTCTGGTGGTCTCACATTTGTCTCCTCCAAAGTTTCAAACAAGATCTCAACAGCATCACACACTGTGCTCAGATTTTTCTCCTTAGCTAAATAGTCTGGGGGTCTCATATTTGTCTCCTGTAATGCTTTTCAAGAAGAGATTTCAACAACTTTACAAAGTGTGCATCAAGTCAAGTACTTGAAAGGCACTAAATAAAAAGGGGAAAGTCATAAATTTAGAGTTAAAGGCTATATTGAGAGAGAAATTATGCAGAAATAAGCATAATGTTACTTTTTATAAGACAATGTTTATGTACTTAGGCACATAATTTGTTGTTGGAAATAGTAATGTTCCGGATGCCTTAATCAAAACTGATCTACAGAAAATGTAACCCTGGTGCTTTCTTTGCTTAAAAAGGCACATAAGTGGTTTATGACTCAGTCTTGATTATTAATTGACTAATTTGATTATTAATACATATTTTATGGTAGACATGTTTGAGCTCATATTGAGGCATTTGACTTGGTGCACACTTTGTAAAGTTATTGAGATCACTTTAGAGACAAATGTGAGAGCTCTGGAGTCTTTAGTGTAGGAGAAAAATCTAAGCACAGTGTGTGATGTTGTTGAGATCTCTTCTAAAGCTTTAAAGGAGACCATTGTGACAGTGCTAGAGTTTTTGTCTCAGGAGAAAAGTTTGAGAAGCAGGAGACTCAAGCAAAAGTTTTCAGTCAATCTTAAATAACCTCATTTCTGTCTAGGAGAAATATGTGAAATGTTAAAGAGATCTCTCTTTTTTTTCTTTCTTCCCTCTGGTTAGCTTCAATGTCATGTATCCACACCATTTCAATGAAAGACAATACGTGAATTTGAAGTTAATGTAGACAGTTTTATTGGGCAATGATTTAACAGAGAAAACCATAACCTATATTTACATACATGCAAAAATGTGGTGTACATACAATGCTGGACATTAAAGATATTGAAGATAAAACCTCTTTTAAACGGGTTACTTTAAAAGCGTATTTGTTCATGTTCCTCTCCTCACCTGTGGGTTTTGATTCAGTGCCAGTACTACAACACCTGTAGGTCTGTAAGTCTTGTTAAAGTGTTGATTAATATCTTGTGGCATGTGGTCAATTCAATTCACACCCAACTCAGAAACTTCTTTCTTAAATCCTGAATTTTACTCCGCCCTGAAATCATCATGATGTCACATCCTGCATTAGCATGCAGCTAAAATTTGAATCATCATAGAAGATTATAATTTAATTCAGCCAGCCTCTACACGACACGATGAGGAATATGATTCTGCTGATTCTGACGCTACACTGCGGTAAAGGTATTCAAACTATCTTCCTTAAAACATAATAGAATGACCTTTTAAAGTTGCTTATATGTTTTTTATGCTCAGTTGCAGGTATCAGTGATGTTTCACAAGTTCCAAGTGTTTTAATGGCAGTAAAAGGGAATGATGCTCAGTTGAACTGCACACATAAAAAGGATTTTACCTTCAACCAGATGTACTGGTATCGACAGCGTCCAGGACAAACTATGACTCTAATTGTGTTCACAACCACTTTGAACAACAAACATGACTACGGTGATTCTGATCCAAACAAATTTCCAGCCATTAAAACTGTTCCAGAGAGCGGATCTCTGACTGTGAACAATGTGGAGTCAGATGATAGTGCCGTCTATTTCTGCTCAGTCAGTAAGCACACAGTGCTGTGAACTTTGGCAAGAGTTGAACAAAAACATCTGCCATAAACAATTACAGTAACAGTGATCAACAGGGGGCAATGTGATTCCATAAATGTGTCAAAATTTCAGATCCTGTATTGAGAAGTAGAATTTGAATCATCTCTCAAAACCATGATCCAGTGCACTCCCAGCCATCATTTAACATGATCGTTGTTCTACTAATCCTGTCACTTTGTTGGAGTATGATTATTCATCCAGAGAATTAACATGATAAAATAATACAATAGTATATCTTTTCTGTGTTGATACTGAAATGTTTATTAATAATGAACATTTCTCTGCAGGTGCTTCAGGTTGAGATGGTTTTTCACAGCCTGGCATTCTCTGGCCACTCCAATGGAATTCTGTCCAAATAAACTGCACACAAAGGAGGGTGTTGACTACAGTTAGATGTACTGGTACCAGCAGAGAAAAAGAGAAAGTTTGTGCCTCACTTTGTTCACAAAAACCTATGGGGTTCCAGACTTTGGAGATTCTGATAAAAAGTAAATCTGAAGCACATAAAAGTGGATCTCTTACTGTGAAGAATGCACAACCAGATGATAGTGCCCTATATTTCTGTTCAGTGTGCAAACACAGTGTGTCAAAAGCTGGAGGCAGAAGTACAAAAACACCTCATATCTTTTCAAAAATGAATAATATTTCATCCATAAGGGGGGCATAAGAGGACACTCGCTAGAAAACAGGAGTCTTCAATACAATGTCCTGTGGAATGAAAGCCAGCATTTTCCTATCAAAGAGATGGATTGGAGTGAGAGAACTAAGCTTCCACCCTAGATGACATCACTTCCTTCATCCCCTGTTTTTGATTCATAGTGGAATCATTCAGCAGAGAGAGAAAACATGAGTAATGCTCACTGTTTCTGTGTTTCTGTCTCTGTTCTGTGTCTGGCAGGTAATTGTTTTTAGCTTTTAGTCATTGCTAGAACATTGTGTCATTGAGATATCACATAATATAGTTTAACCATTTATATTAGTGATGGGATTTATGGCTCTTTGAGGGGAACCGGATCTTCGCGATCCGTTCCTTTCAAAGAGCCGTTCAAAAGAACGGCTCTTTTGGCTCTTTTTAAATATTTAGTCAGTTTTAAGAAGCCAACTTGGGGGCATCTCAGTTTATCCTGGAAAAAATCACTGGGAGGAATGATGAGGTGAGATTTGTATTCAAATAATTAAAACTCAGATATCACACACCAATATCTGAGTTTGAATTATTCTGAAATATTGATTATTACCTCATTTGTCATGTGTGGACTATATTCCATAGGGTTGCACAAATCCCTCTGCTTAGACAGTGACATCACTATTTTGGATTTACCTTTAGTACAAAGTGTGTGTGTGTGTGTGTGTGTAAAGCTACGTTGACTTATATTATTCATACAATACCTACTCATAAATAAACATCAAAAACAAAGCCGGCTGCAATGAATTTCTGTGCAAAACAGCTTTTACTACAAACACTTCCACACAAGAATATTGTCATCACACAAGAACATTTTGATAGAAAACAAAAAATATTTAAAGTAGATCAAATTAGAATAAATAAAATGGAAATGTCTACATACTACATACTATTACTACTGTAAACTTTGCAAATAGGACATCAGCCCCTTCAAGTCAATGAACAATAACAAAGTGGGCTGCAATGAATGTCTGTTTATGAGCCGTTCAACCGAATCGGTTCGTTCGCAAACGTCACTACTCTAATTTATATTTCTCTTTACAGTCATTGTCCTTGGTAAAAGTGCTGTCTAGACTCCTTCTGATCTCCTGAAGAATGTCATACAGTGGTACAAACAAAGCCAGAGAACCACAGGCCTTCAGTTTATGGGATACCTTAATATTAAACAAGAAACCAAATAGACTAAATTTAATGACAAGATCAAACTGGATGGAGATGAAAGAAATAATGTCACTCTGACTATCAACACCCTCATGCTGAATGGGTTGCCCTGATTTTGCCAAGTAAGACATAGGTAGTATCCTCACAGTTAAAGTCCTTCTTAGAGAACAATGGTATCTGTGAGGATTTCCAGTCAGGATTTAGACTGTATCATAGTACTGAGACTGCTGTCCTTAGAGTTACAAATGACCTGCTCTTATCATCTGATCGTGGTTGTATCTCTCTATTAGTGCTATTGGATCTTAGTGCTGTGTTCAACACTATTGAACCACAACATTCTTTTTCATAGACTAGAAAACTTTGTTGGCATTAATGGAAGTGCATTAGCATGGTTTTAATTGTACTTATATGACCGCCATCAATTTGTAGTAATGAATGAAGAGGTATCATATCGATCACAAGTGCAGTATGGAGTACCTCAAGGCTCAGTACTAGGGCCGTTACTCTTCACGCTTTACATGTTACCTTTGGGAGATATCATCAGGAAACACTGTGTTAGCTTTCACTGTTATGCTGATGATACTCAGCTCTATATTTCTTTCACGGCCCGGCAAAACATACCAATTTAAAAAACTAACGGAATGCATAGTCGATAGAAAAAACTGGATGACGAGTAATTTCCTACTGCTAAATTCAGAAGAAAAAGATGTGTTAATTATAGGACCAAAAAACTCTGCATGTAATAACCTAGAACACTGTCTAACACTTGATGGCTGCTTTGTCAATTCTTCCTCATCAGTTAGGAACATAGGTGTGCCATTTGATAGCAATCTTTCCTTAGAAAGCCACATTTCTAGCATTTGTAAAACTGCATTTTTCCATCTCAAAAATATATCTAACTTACATCCTATGCTCTCAATGTCAAATGCAGAAATGTTAATCCATGCGTTTATGACCTCAAGGTTAGATTATTGTAATGCTTTATTGGGTGGTTGTTCCGCACGCTTAACAAACAAACTCCAGCTAGTCCAAAATGCAGCAGCTAGAGTTCTTACTAGAACCAGGAAGTATGACCATATTAGGCCGGTTCCGTCAACACTGGACTGGCTCCCTATCAAACATCGTATAGATTTTAAAATCTTGCTTATTACTCATAAAGCCCTGAATGGTTTAGCACCTCAGTATTTGAACAAGCTCTTGTTTCATTATAGTCCTCCATGTCCGATGCATTCTCAAAACTCAGGCAATTTGATAATACCTAGAATATCAAAGTCAACTGCGGACGGCAGTTCCTTTTCCTATTTAGCGCCTAAACTCTGGAATAACCAACATAACATTGTTTGGGAGGCAGACACACTCTTGCAGTTTAAATCTACATTAAAGACCTATCTCTTTAACCTGGCTTACACATAACACACTAATACGCTTCTAATATCCAAATCCATTAAAGGATTTTTAGGCTGCATTAATTAGGTGAACCGGAACCGGGAACACTTCCCATAACACCCAATGTACTTGCTACATCGTTAGGTCACCGTAGCCACCAGATCCAGTTGGTATCCAGATCAGAGGGTCACTGCAGTCACCCGGATCCAGTCCATATCCAGCCCAGATGGTGGATCAGCACCTAGAAAAGACCTCTACAGCCCTGAAAGACAGCGGAGACCAGGACAACTAGAGCCCCAGAGACAGATCCCATGTAAAGATCTTGTCTCAGACGACCACTGGGACAAGACCACAGGAAACAGATGATTCTTCTGCACAATCTGACTTTGCTGTAGCCTGGAATTTAACTGCTGGTTTCGTCTGGCCAGAGAAGAACTGACCCCCCGACTGAGCCTGGTTTCTCCCAAGGTTCTTTCTCCACTGTGTCATCGATGGAGTTTTGATTCCTTGCCGCTGTCGCCTCTGGCTTGCTTAGTTGGGGACACTTCATTTACAGCGATATTGTTGACTTGATGGCAAATGATTGCACAGATACTATTTAAACTGAACTGAGATGAATGACATCACTGAATTCAATGATGAACTGCCTTTAACTGTCATTTTGCATTATTGACACACTGTTTTCCTAAGTAATGTTGTTCAGTTGCTTTGACACAATCTTTTTTGTTTAAAGTGCTATATAAATAAAAGTGACTTGACTTGACTTGACTAAGACATATTCCTGGATCATCATCTTTTGATGATCCTGGATCAACATTAATGTCCAAAAATATAGAATTAACCTAATTCCTACCCCTAAACCTAAATTTACCCATAATTTATTCCTAAAATCAGTGGGAAATGATAGCTGATTAACAAGAGTGTAGAAGTACCTAACCCTGATCATAAGCCTAAAACAGATATTTCCCGAAAAGTTATATCTCTTTTCTGATTGGTTGATTGGAATGTTGTTCCAGGATCAACAAGGATGTTGATCCAGGAACATGTTGTACTTGGTGAAATCACGCTCACCTGTTGAATGACAGTGCAGTGTATTTCTGTGCAGCATGTGATGCAGTGCTTAGAATCACCTCTGTCTGATAAAAAACAAATGGTGCAAACAAATTTACACCCATTTTGCACCTGCACTAGTTCAGTGATTATTAATCCTACAATAGCTTGGCAGTTATAAAGAAGGAAATTTAAAAGTGTATGATTTCAAAGTGTATTTTGTTTTCAAAGGGGTCATATGCTTTTTCTCTTTTTGAACTTTAGTCAGTGTGTAGTGTGTATGTTTGGGCATAAAAAAGATCTACAAAGTTACAAATCTCAAAGTCTAGTCCAAAGGGAGATATTTCGTTTTTAAAAAATCCCTTTGCAAGAACTACAAAGAAAAGCTCGTTTGGACTACAGCGTTGTTTTCCAGGGTTTTGTGATGTCACAAAGTGGCTCATTAGAATATCATTAAAATAATTCCCACCGAACCAAATTGGAATGGTTGGGGGTGGAGAGGGGCGAGGTTGTGGTTAGAATGCTTGGTTGAGTGCATCAGACAAGACGACGAAAATGAAGAAGTGCTGCTGTAGCGTCAAGTTTTCACAAGTTATTACACATACACCTAAATAATTATGTCAATATGTATGTTACAATTATGAAAATTATTTACAATACATTACTGACAGTACAATACTGGACAATGATGTAGTCTGCAGAATTTATACCTCAATTATGAGACTACAGTGTTTCTCATACATTGATTTATTTGTGGCGCCGGCCACAATATCAAAACTGACTGCCACAAATAGATTTTCCAAAAGGCTTTGGCTTCGTTGAATAAACAAATCAAAACCTGATGCCAGTGTTTTTATATCACTGTATTTCTGAAGGAAACTGACTGTCTTCAGAAGATTTTGAACGTCATTTTCATTTCATCTTGCATGTAATGCCTGATAAAGCAGCCGTCAAAACAATCATGGACGCCATATTGAAGGGTCATTCAAAACCGAGGTATTCAAAACTGTCCACTTCAAAGGGCTCTTCGGAATGAAGAATTTCGAAGGGACAACTGATGGACACTTCGGCTCCCATGATCCTTTGCACAGATTTTTTAAATGATGATGGTGCCTCCGTGTGGGCAAGTGATGATGATGCAGAAGGGCGTTTCAAGAAACAGTTGTTTGGTCCCTTACACCCTTCAACCCTTTGAAGCTCTCACTCCAGAGGGTAAACCCTTTGAAGGAATTTGGGCCTAGGGATGAGCCCTTCCAAATGGAATGCAGGGCAAGACGAAAAACTCTGATGTAACAGCCACTTGGTGGCGCTTCAGTAGCGCGGCCGCCATTTTGGAGTAAATATTCCAACTGAATAACAGCACAGTTACACAGAAACAGAAAAAATAACAACAAAAGAGAAGTCAAAGTGAAAAAATCTTGACTTTAATCGTTTTCCCAAAGACTGTGACAGGTAATTTTTCACAAAAGTGTACAAATATTGCATGTTTTGAAGTGGGATGTAGTGCTGTCTTATGCACCTGCTAACTTTAACTGTTTTTAGTCTAGTAATAAACTTCATTCATTTTAGGAACTTTAGGAGGCCATAGAAACCATAACAATGACACTAAGTAATGAACTTATGCAACTTTACACTTTACAATTACTTAATATATTATTATTTACTATATATTGTAAGTTTTAATCGCCTGGAACACGCTAACATGATGATCTAGATTAGATGATGCATTGCTGTGTCTCCGTCATAATTAAATAAACAATTTTGGAGAAAGTGGCTGTACATGTTTTTTTTTTTTTTTTTTTTATACAGTCTTCCTTTAACTGACATTGATATAAGACAATACTGCAAAAACAGTTTACTATCAAGCTGTTATATTCCTGTTATATATTTATTGCCCAACATTCATAACTTTTCTGTAATTAATTTAATTTCATAGGTTGGTATTAATTCAGTGTTTATAATGCTAACACTTGAATTTAAAATATTTTCAAAAGTCTGTAAAATAAACTGTTAAAAGGATTTGATGATAACTAGTCTAGTATGTTATTGTTTTCATCGTTCATCGTTTTACCAAGCATGAGAGCATGTTCTAGTACACCCCCACAACAAAATCAAGACTTTATAAAAGACCATAATAGGACCCCTTTAATTGTTAACGAATTCTGAAGGAATTACGACGTTTAAGCATTTGAAAAACACTGAAAAATTATATGAGTATGGTATTACGCTCAGGGGCGTTGCACAAGATCCCAGGCCCTATGCATAGGCAGTCCTGATGGGCCCCCATGCCCCACCTCCTTGAAAATATCCAGGTAAAATAAAATATATCCCAGACTTTTCAAGGGCCCTCTCTTCCTTTGGGGCCCTGGTAATCAGTACTGGTTTTACCCCCAGTCCGACGCCCCTGATTACGCTTCTCTTCATGAAGTAGTGAAGATACAGTAATTATAATCGTTTGGTTGAGCTCTTGCTTAATTTATGTGCAAACAGGTTCACAGGTAACTCAGTATTCCTCTCAACACAGAGTATGATTCTTTTCTTTTCTTTTCTTTTCTTTTCTTTTCTTTTCTTTTCTTTTCTTTTCTTTTCTTTTCTTTTCTTTTCTTTTCTTTTCTTTTCTTTTCTTTTCTTAATGCATGTGCATTTTTATATGACCACAGACTGAGAAAAAAAAGTTTCAACTCTAAAAGAAAAATCTGGAACTTAATTAGTTCATTTTGATTAAAAAATGCTTTCCAGTGTAAAAATATATGTGAGCAGCATGAACATCTGAATGTTACTAAAAGGAACATCAGGACATCCACTAAATGCATAATTTCTCTTTTTACTTACTTTTATTCAAAATCAGCAAACTTGAGTTGTCAGAAATTCCCTTAGGTGACATCACTTCCTTCAGTGTCATTCATTTCAATAATTTTCATCAACTGTATTTCCTCTCAGCAGAGTCACATATTGTAGCACAGGAAATCAGCATGAATAAGATTCTCATAAGTTTCTCTGTCACATTTATATGCCTCACAGGTAATAATGACTTTCATGAAGTGTTTCTTGATTTTTATCACAATAACAAAATAAATATATTAATCACATTATATAAATAAAACCATCAAATATTTCACTCACTACTATATCCAAAGATTCCACTCTTGGTAACACAGTTTACCAGACTCCTTCTAAATCAATGAAGGACAGAGATGAATCAGCTGTGTTTATATGTACACACAATATAGCAAGTTATATCCAAATGAGGTGGTACAAACAGACCCAGGGCACCCTGGGATTTAAACTAATGGGATATCTTAATGGTGAAACTGATCAAATAGAGACAGAATTTAAAAACAAGATTTTGCTGAATGGAAATGGAAGGAGGAACGGCACTCTGACAATTGAAAACCTCACAGTGGATGACAGTGCAGTGTATTTCTGTGCAGCATATGACACAGTGCTCTAAACTCCCTCTGTCTAATACAAAAACTTACCACTGTTACACTGATGGTTTATCAGCAAAACATCCAGCTTTTGCTTTCTAAATATATTTGTGGCTAAATTTTGACTTCTTGCCAACAATAAGTGATAATGAGATGGTGCAAAAGGAAATATCCTTCATACCAGTGTTTGATTCTGGATAAGCATGTATTATTGTTAGAAAGGATCACTATTACTCACACTTCCTCATATTAATGATTGGTAATTTGCACAAAAACCCTAAAAGTGAGGTGTGATTTTTTTCATAAGACTAAAAAAAAGGGATTTATTTGATCCCCCATATTAAAGATTCACTATTATTCTGAGTACCACATATTTTAAAAATGTATATTTATTGCTTGGAGTAATAATATACATATTATATGTTCATGCGGTTTAGGTAATTACTGTTACAACCTGTGATGTCATATCCTCTTCAACAACAGCTAGAGTGTGAATCGTTTCAAAGGTTGGGACTCACTGCACGCCCCACCAAAACTCAACATGACTAGGGCTTTTATTGCATTGATTCTGTTACTGCACTGGAGCCAAGGTAAGTCAAACTCTTTAACATCTCATTAGCATAGCAACTGAAACAATAACCTGACATTCTCATTTATTTAATTTCATTTTGTCCACAGGCGCTGAGGGTGGAGATGATGTTGTTCAAGAGCCTGAAATTCTTTGGAAACCGAAGAACGGTTCTGCTTCTTTGAGCTGCAAACACAATAAGGATATTTCATACAACCAGATGTACTGGTACCTACAGCGTCCAGGAGAGACTATGAGACTCATTGTATTCACTATGGCTGGTAGTAAACCAGGAGATGTTGATGAGAAGAAATTTGAAGCTCAAAAAAGTGATGCTAAAAGTGGATCTTTAAAAGTGAAAGCTCTAGAGCCAGATGACAGTGCTATATATTTATGTGCAGTGAGTAAACACAGTGTGTCAAAGACTGGAGAGTGCTATACAAAAACATTCTGTGAAAAAAAGAGACGATAACAGCATTAGTCAACAGGTGGCAGTCTGGTACAACCAATGTGCCTCATGTCAAAACAACTGAGCTGAACCAAAACAATTAGGAGTATGTAGTCTTTTGACACAAATTATGGCAATCTGTCCATTATCCCAGAAAATACAACTAGTACAAAAATAGTACAAATAGATGTAGGCTAGAGTTTAACTATTTTAAATTATTAAAAAACTGACACTGCAGAGTTTATGTGTCAACTCAGTATGGCCACAAACCATAAAACATTTACATTTATTGGGACATTTTGTTGTGTAATCTAAAGAATTTGCAAAAATATCATTAAAATATTCTTCTGAACTCAGATGGAACCAAGTTCAGTTTAACCTCCAGATGCAGGTGGTTTTATTTCCTGTTAACATTTACCAGCAACTGATTTAAGATATTATGTTTACACGTGTAAATGAAATTAGAGCAAAGGGGATGCAGTACATACCATTTTATGTAGTGAACTTTTAATAAAATGATATTAGAACAAGATTTATTTTATACCATGTCATATAAACACAAGCATATATCTTTGAAATAATTAGGTTTATTTTGTCAAGTTGATAAACAGCCAGAGAATTATTAAATAAATGCATTGTGTTGCATCGTGAGTGAGTGGGCATTTAAGCAATACAATTATCATAAAAAAATCACAAAGATTATATTCCTCTTTCATTGTGTATCGTGTAATCCAGTTCATTATGTATACTGTATAGTATTAATGTTCACTGTATAGTGATTAGTATACTGTAAACACACAGTATATCAAACTATGGGGAGAACTGTACTGAAAAAAAAAACGTGTCTTACATAAAAGATAGATGTTTTGATCAACATGCAGGGGACAGTGTGGTTCAGAAAATTTCAGCCTATTTTCAATGCAAAATAAATATGTCTGTTTACATAAAGTGATGTTTTAAACAATTAATTTAAGCAATGAGCCTTACTTTAATTATCATTGTAAATGGCATATCAGTTCTGATATTTATGTGCAACCCATTCTGTCTAGACTGAATCTTATTTTCTACATTTTATTACTCTTTCCTCTCAGGGTTCACTAGTTGGAAACCGTTATAGCTGACATCACTTCCTCCTGCTTGTGCCTTTAATGCACAGAAGGAAAACTTAATGAAAGAAACCATGATGAACATGTTTCTTAGCGTATCTTTGTCTCTAATTCAGTTTACAGGTAATAATAAACAAATATGCATCTACTTTCACAATGTACAGATTATTTTAGTTTAAAATAAAATAAACTATAACACTATAAACAACTTTCTCTCCACACCTGTGGGTTTTGATTCAGTGCCAATACTGAACACAACACCTGTCTAGTCTCGCTTAATGTGTGGCTTGTTGCATGTGGCCAGTTGAAATGACATCCCAGCTCAAGAAGTCAAAGAAAGGTAATTCTTAATTTCAGAAGTTTGCCCCACCCTGAGATCACCACTACCATGATGATGATGTCACATCCTGTATTAACAACTTAAATTTGAATCATCACAGATTATTTTAATTTAACCAAGACAGCCTCAACAAGATGAGGAACATTATTTTATTGATTCTGTCGCTACATTGGGACCGAGGTATTCAAACCCATGACACAATATTAGAATAATAACCTCTTGTAATATTAACAGAAATATTATTTCCTTTTGCAGGTATCAGTGATGTTTTACAATTTCCTAGTGTTTTAATGGCAGTAAAAGGGAGTGATGTTCAGTTGAACTGCACACATAAGAAGGATTCAACGTTTGTCCAGATGTACTGGTATCGACAGCGTCCAGGACAAACTATGACCCTAATCGTGTTCACAAGCACTTTGAGTAACAAACATGACTACGGTGATTCTGATCCAAACAAATTTCCAGCGATTAAAACTGTTGCAGAGAGTGGATCTCTGACTGTGAACAATGTGGAGTCAGATGATAGTGCCGTCTATTTCTGCTCAGTCAGTAAGCACACAGTGCAGTGAACTTTGGCAAGAGTTAAACAAAAACAGCTGCCATAAACAATTACAGTAACAGTGATCAACAGGGGGCAATGTGACTCCATGTATATAGTATGCCAGCCTGTTTAACCAAATTTTCTGTAATATGTACAACTAACTCATATAAATGTTTCTTCAAACACTGTCTAGTTAAGAAAAGCACTGGTAATAATTTGAAGAGGTTTAACACTAAGAATTGTATTAGACTACTGCAAATACTTCTCATACTATTACTAGAACTGGCTTTTAAAGAACCACTGCATGCCATTCAGTCCCCTTCTAAATATGTTTATCTTTGGGAATTTTTTAAATAAAATAAAATTAAATTAAAAAATAACAACATATATAGTGAATATGGTTAATATAGATTTCAGGATTTCTTAGTATTTAGTGTATTATACTTTTTGCTTTAATGACAGTAAGGACTCAAACTGACTTTACAAGCTCAAGTAAACACTAATGTCTCATACCACATTTTATGGATTAAGTTATGTTTTTATATGAAATATATCTGAGAATGAAGAATTGCACATGACTATTTTTCAGGTGAGGCAGATCATGAGACACATTTCAAGACACATGATTTTTGGTGATGTGAACTCTTCCTTCAGAATCGATCTCTGATCACAAGACACGATGATCAAAGTTTATGTCACTGTCGCTGCTGTACTGGGACTCACAGGTATTATTTGTATTTGAGTAAAAAAGTAAACCTTATTAAACACATATCAGTGATAATATTTAGCCTACCAGATAATTTTTTTTTTTTTGCTTTCTCTCTTATTTTCTACTCAGGTTCTGTCTTCAGTACTAAAGTTCATCAGAGTCCTCCAGATCTATTTAAAATGAAAGGAGATGATGCAGAGCTTGAATGTCAACACAGCATATCAAGCAACAATGTGATACTGTGGTACAAACAAACCCCTGGCCAGGGATTGATATTACTGGGACATCTCATGATGAGGATTGGACAAAAAGAGGATGATTTCACAGGCAAAGTTGAACTTAAGGGAGATGCAACTAAAAGCGGTTCTCTAACCATAAAATATCTTTCAGATAATGACAGTGCAGTGTATTTCTGTGCAGCCAGTCCACACAGTGATATAGAAAGTCAAACCTTAATACAAAAACTAGTCTGTGTTACTCTTACCGCATGAGCTCTGCCTCACCTGCAGAAAGGGCTCAGGGTTGATTTGATCAACATTTGATAATCTGAGATCCTGACACAATGTTCATCTGCAATTACTGTAACTTGTAGTTTTAAGCTGCTATCAACGACTAGAGGACCAAAGGTTGCATGGTGTATACTTTCTTGAAGTCAGTGCCCCCAGATATGACATCATTTCCTATGAGAAGTGCCTTCCAGCATTTACTGCATAGAATTGTCATTGAGCACATAACACAAACATGACTCTATTTAAGTGTTTGTGTTTCTCTAGTGTGCCTAATAGGTAATTATATATAACATTTTTAGTTTGCTTTTTTATTGTGTGAAATTGTGCTCCAATGCTTACATAGATTCTCAGTGTATATGTTTATTTTCTCTCATTACAGCTGCATGTTTTGGTAAAACAGTTTTCCAGTCACCTGGTGACCTCATAAAGAACAAAGACGAATCTGCTGTGATCATATGTACACACAATATATCAAATTATGAACGTATTCTTTGGTACAAAAAAGACATCATGGGCTTCAAGTTCATGGGGTTTCTTAATCTGGAATATGACAACCCCGAGCTGGAATTTAAAAACAGGCTCAAACTGGATGGAGATGGAAGAAAAAAAGGCACTCTGACTATCAACACCCTCACACTGAATGACAGTGCAGTGTATTTCTGTGCAGCTTCTTACACAGTGCTCAGAATCACCTCTGTCTAATACAAAAACCCTACTGTGATACGAAGCTCATTGGAGCTCTTCCAAAAATGTATCTTCCACAAACTTACACTTTAAAAAACTAAAACGAGACATATGTTTTAGAGATATGTTTTGTGCACACATTCTGTGAAAATAATATAAACATAAGGTTCCAGTGGCATCAAAGAGTATTAATGATATTCATACAACTATACACATTAATAATAGCATATTGTTAAACACTAAAGAACACATATTTCACAAATAAAAATAGAGAAAATACTACCAAAAACAAGGCACTCTGGTACAAAATCATGATTAAATTACCCACTTATATTTACTGAGGTCAGGTTCTGTCTGCGTCAGCATAAATATGTGTTTGAAACATTTATTCACTAGAATATCTGAGATCATTATGATTTCAGTTTATTTGTTTTGTATATAAAGTGATTCAAGCATTGATTAACAAATATGGAGACAAACATTTTAACATTTTCATTTCTAAGCTTTCTTCACAGCCTAAATTCATGGCAGGAAATTGCAGCAATTACAAAACCTGTGGGTAGATGGAGCCAAGGGTCCATAATACAAATTGTTAAGAAATACTTAGGGGTGGTTATGTTGCAACACTCATAGAGAGATCAACCTGAATATTTCTTTTCACTTTTTCAGAGTATTTCTCTAGTCTAAGTCAACATGTTCAGAGTTCTCCTTGTCTTGCTGCTTTGGCTTACAGGTAACTATTTTATATTAAACGATGAGAATGATTTAATAACATAGTTACTTATTAAGTATAATGCACTTTTTTGTTTCTTTTTACAGGTTCTGTTGTTAACAGCAGTGTTAATCAAAGCCCCTCAAATCTAATTAAATCTGAGAGAGATTTATCTGCAGAACTTGCATGCGAACACAACATACCATCTTACACTAGGATCTTCTGGTACAAACAAACTCTCAGCCATGACTTAACATTACTGGGATATACCTGGAATAAGAATTCTGTCCCAGAGGATAATTTTAATAAAAAAATCAAATTGGATGGAGATGGAGCCAAGAATGGTTCCTTAAAAATCCTCCAACTTGAAGCCAGTGACAGTGCAATGTACTACTGTGCAGCTAGTTTCCACAGTGTGATGAGCAGTCATGCCACACTACAAAAAGCTCTGAAAGCAGCAGTGCTGCACAATTAACCACATCAGCTATTTTGCACCTGCTCAAGGGCTTGGTTGAATTTCCTGCTAATATTTGCATCCTTCTGATTTGGGATGCACACTGTGATGGTAGCAGTCATGTGGTCTAAATATGAGAACCACATGATTTAGGACATCTCTGGAACCGCACTCCTGTGGTTTAAGTCCTACCTCTCAGGTAGGTCCTTCAGGGTGTCTTGGAGGGGTGAGGTTTCTAAGTCACAACTTCTTGCTACTGGGGTTCCTCAAGGCTCACTGCTTGGACCACTTCTCTTCTCCATCTACATGACGTCATTAGGATCTCTCATTCAGAAGCATGGCTTTTCTTATCACTGCTGTGCTCATGACACTCAACTCTGTTTCTCATTTCAACCAGATGATACGACTGTAGCTGCTCAAATTGCAGCCTGTCTGAGAGACATTTCTAGCTGGATGAAGGACCATCACCTTCAGCTCAACCTTACTAAGACTGAACTGCTGGTTGTTCCAGCTAACCCATCGTTTCATCACAACTACTCTATACAGCTGGGTTCGTCAACCATAACTCCTTCCAGAACAGCCAGAAACCTAGGAGTTGTGATCGATTATCAGTTACGCTTCACAGACCATATTGCTACAACGACCCGGTCCTGCAGATTTGCCTTATACAACATTAGGAAGATCAGACATTTCCTGTCAGAGCAAGCAGCACAACTTCTTGTCCAAGCTCTTGTTCTCTCCAGACTGGACTATTGTAATGCTCTCTTGGCGGGCCTTCTTGCATGTACTATCAAGCCTCTGCAACTGATCCAGAATGCAGCAGCCAGAGTTGACTTCAATGAGCCAAAAAAAAGCTCACGTTACTCCTCTCCTCATCAGGTTACACTGGCTACCAGTAGCCGCTTGCATCAAATTCAAGGTACTGATGCTTGCCTACAAGACGATCACTTATGTGCCCTCCAGAAGCTTGCGTTCTGCAAGTGAATGGTGCCTGTTCTGTGCTAGACTAACTGAGACTTGTCATGGCACTTGTATACTGTTGTTGTTCTCTCGCTGGTCTGATTGCTTCTATTGTTCTCATTTGTAAGTCGCTTTGGATAAAAGCGTCTGCTAAATGATTAAATGTAAATGTAATGTAAATGAGAACTGGAAAACATAATCTGGTCAACAGGAATGTATACAACATTCATTTCATAATAGGCCTATATATTTACAGTACAGTTATTTACAGTAATATACTACAGTAATTAGAACATCATGGCTGTGAATGTATATATTTTTTGAAAATACATTTAATATATTATATATCATCTTACTAAGACATATTTTTGGGAGATATAGAGTAATATCTGCATTTGATTTTCTTCAAATCTATCAGAATTTGCTCTTACCTTTTGGCCATATCAATATCAGCAACTGCATCAACTGTCACTTGGTGAAATTCATGCTCAGTTTGTGCCTTTGAATAAAACTGAGGTGCTTTTTCATCCCTGAGTACTGCAGTACATACTGTAGTACATGAGCCATAAAAGCCTGATGTATCTAATATGATATTCAATAATAAAAAAAAGTTACATTTTTTTTTTTTTACATATTTTGTCTGTCACAGATATGAACTCTTGTTGTGTGTTTCATTTAGTTTCTGTCTTCTGTTCTGGTTTAGGTTCCTGTGTGCCCATATTTGGTTCTGTTCTGTTCATCAGTGCATTTATCAGTTAGCCCTCAGCACCTGTATGTCCCTCATTTATTGTCTTATTTAAAGGGATACTCCATCGCAAAATGAAAATTTTGTCATTAATCACTTACCCCCATGTCGTTCCAAACCCGTAAAAGCTTAGTTTGTCTTCGGAACACAATTTAAGATATTTTGGATGAAAACAGCGAGGCTTGAGGCTGTCCCATAGACTGCCAAATAAATAACAGCGGGTTATAATAAGGGTTTGGAACGACATGGGGGTAAGTGATTAATGACAAAATTTTCATTTTGCAGTAGAGTAACCCTTTAAAATCTCTGCTTGGTTGTTTCAGTTGCCAGTTGTTGTGAAGTCTTGCATTCCCTTTTGTCTTGGATTAACCTTCATTATTGTCTGGAGATCTTATTAAAAGTTATTAAAACTATTCTTTGGAAAGCAAAGGGAGTTCTGCAGTTATGAACTGCACACACACAAAAAAAGGGTGTTTCCTACAATCTGATGTACTGGTACAAACAGCGTCCAGGAGAGACTGTGAAACTCGTAGTAATCACTAATGCTTATGGAGATCCAGGATTTGGAGCTGTTGATAAAAACAATTTCGAAAGTCAAAAAAGTGATCCTAAAAACGGGTCTCTTAAGGTAAAAGGTCTAGAGCCAGATGACAGTGCCATTCTGTTCAGCGAGTGAACACAGTGTGTCAAAGACTGGAGTGCTGTATAAAAACATTATAACATAGAAAGATCAGTGACAGCATCAACAGGTGGCAGTCTGGTATAACCAATGCACTGTACTGTATATCAGAACAGTTGATACAGGTGTAAGCTGAACCCATAAGGAATATTCCCAGATGAAATTAATGTTAGTCTATAGACAGCTGATAGTTGACTTTGACCTCAGTTTGTAAAATAATTAAATTAGTATTTAATGAAAAGGTTCTTCTGAAATTAGATACAACCAAGTTCTGTATCACCTGCAGATGGAGGTGGTTTTACTTCCTGCCAACATTTACTAACAACTGATTTAAGATACAGAAATGTTTATTGGTGTATGTAACTGTTTATATCTACGAATGGAGGTTAAAAAATGTGCAAAAACATAGATTAATTTGTTCCCCCAAGTTGAGAATAGCTGAGATAAAGCTGACCTCACTTCCTCTCACTCATGTCATTAATACGTAGTGGAAGCACTTGGTGAAAGAAGTCACGATGAACACATTCCTTAGTGCATCAGTATACATAATGATATTTACAGGTAATAACAACAAACAAATCTACACTCTATACATAAATATATCCTGTTTTACACTGTTATACACTGTTTTGTTTTTCTCCACAGCTGCCTGTCTTGGTAATACTGTTCTCCAGACGCCTGACAACCTCGTCAAGAATCAAGATGAATCTGCTGTGATCATATGTACTCACAATATACCAAACTATTACAGAATATTATGGTACAAACAAAGTCCAGACATGTTGGGTTTCAAATTGATGGGATATCTTAATTATGATAATGAGAATAAAGAGCTTGAATTTGAAAAGAAGATCAAACTGGATGGAGATGGACAGAACAATGGCACTCTGATTATCAGCAACCTCATGCAGAATGACAGTGCAGTGTATTTCTGTGCAGCATATTACACAGTGCTCAGAATCCTCTCTGTCTAATACAAAAACCTCTTTTAACTGACTTCCATGAAAGGCATATTAACAGCCACACCCACACCTTTTGTATCAATAAAAAAAAAAAAAACAAAAAAGAAAAAAATATGGATAAAATAAATAAATAAATAAAATAAATAAATGGTTTAAGAATCTTCATATTAGGTATGTAAAAATGTAATTAAGTATAAAATATTTACAAATTAGTTAGTTATTAAAATTAAAAATAAAATACTTATGTAATTGTTTTGTTGTAAAAGTAATAATTGTTGGGTTGCACTAATTATTCTACTATCGTATGTCTGTGTTCATTTTTTTTTTATATTTACAATATTTACAATACAGCAAACTCCTGTTGATTTTGAGCCAAACAATTTTCAGTCATTAAAACTGTTCCAGAGAGTAGATCTCTGACTGTGAACAATGTGGAGTCAGATGATAGTGCCGTCTATTTCTGCTCAGTCAGTAAGCACACAGTGCAGTGAAGCTGGGCAAGAGTTTAACAAACACAGCTGCCATAAACAATTACAGTAACAGTGATCAACAGGGGGCAATGTGATTCAACAAATGTGCAACCTGTTCATCTAGACTTCATGCATTATATAACTGACTCACATGAATTGATCCTTAAGCCATGAATTATTTCAGCCATGAATCATTTTACAGCATGAGGCGGGATAGTTAAGACTGTTTGGTAAGAATTGCTGTTGTCTTTTTCTTTCAATAAACACCAGATACATGCTGAATGCATAGCACACATATATTTTTAATGAACATCTGAGGAGGAGGATCTTTTTTTTCCTCACAAGTATGCCTCACAAATAATTTAACACTTTGGGAACACTTCTGTGTGACAGCGTACTGAAGCACGTGAGAAATCAGTCCATTAGTCCAAAAGCGCACCTGATGTAAACAGTGTTAGCTTCTGCTTCTTCAACAAGCACTCTGTGTGTAACTGTCTGTCTGAAAGTAAGTCTGAGTGTCTGTGTTTATGTGCCAGTGCACAAAAATAGTTCTATATAATGGTTGAGCAAGCATAGTGACAACCAGCGCTTTGTTCCTCCCTGCCCATGCTATCTTGTAGGGATACACACAACCTATGCATTGTTTGTTTGGGAGTGGAGCATGTGCGGCCGTCTCTCAAGGGAGCTGGTTGTGCGGATTTTAAACGGCTGCCACTGCACACACTCTGCTCCCGGTGGCACTCTTTGAGGAGGGCACCCAGGCTTGTGATCCTCATGATTCTGGTCCCGTGGCTACCGAGGAAGATGTAGCCTCTGGGACTGCATGACTTTCTCCCAATTGCTCTGTTCCCAGGAGTTCTGGAGAGAGTCCGTCAGGATAGGGTCTACTGTTAGTAGACCCCTTCTGGTCAGCCTGAGTATGGTTTTTGGACCTTGTGTCCCTTCTCGATGGCTCTCCATAGGAGATTTCTTATCAGGAGGGACCTTCTGACTCAGGCAGGTGGCATGATTGTGGACGTTGCCTGGAGTTATGGAAACTATAGGTGTGGCCTCTGAGATGGCACAACTCATAGATTCCGGTCTCTCAGCTGAGGTTGTTGAGACCATTCTCCACTCCATAGCTCCCTCCACGAGGAAACTGTACTCCCTGATGTGGAAACTTTTCATTTCATGGTGCGGAGAACGTCAGCTGGACCCAGTAAACTGCCTGATTGATTCAGTGCTGGAGTTCCTGCAAGAAGAATTCTCCACAGGGTTGACACCCTCCACCTTAAAGGTTTATGTGGCAGTCATAGCTGCTTACCCAGCCCTTTTGGGTGGTCAGTCATTGCATTATGCACTAGGGTCCTGGCATGGGATCTGGCCATGGTCCTAGAGGGGCTGAGCAAGGCTCTCTTTGAACCTCTAGAGGAGCTGCCAGAAAAGTTTTTGACACTAAAAACAGTGTTTTATCATCCATTTAGTCTCTGAAGAGAGTCAGTGACCTTTAGGCCCTTTCGGTGACCCCGTCATGTCTTGAGTTTGCAGCAGGAATAGTGAAAGCTTTCTTGCACCTGAGCCACTGCCCTGTGGAGTAAAACTGACCAACTTTTTGTCTGCTTTGGTCTGCCTAAGAGAGACCTCCTGGTGACCACTTAGACATTAAGCAGGTGGATAGTCGAGACTAATTTCCTGGCTTGTGAGTCATCTGACCTCCCTTCACCTCTTGGGGTCAGGGCCCACTTAACTAGGGGTATGGTGGCATTTAAAGCCTTTCTGTCAGGTATCATTACACAAAGTTTGTGAGGCGGTGGGCTGGTCATTCCCACTTACTTTTATTAGGATTTATAACCTAGATGTGGGGACCATTTCAGGCTCGAGAGTGCTTTCATCTTAGATGTGAGCATATAACTTCACACTAGACATTCTTCGAAATGGTGGAGTTGGTATTCTCGTTCCCAAAGCGTTTCTGACACAGGGCGAGTTCCCTGAAGGGGAACGTCTCTAGTAACTGTTGTAATGGCATAACAGAGTTATCGGTTTTTGCAAATAAACTCTTCACATGTTCTCCAGTCACCTGGCAACCTCAAAAAGAATCAAAATGAATCTGCATTGATGGTATCTACACACAATATAGCAAGCTATGATCGTATGTTTTGGTACCAGTCACATTCGATTTTAAATACATTGGATATCTTTTATATATAATTGAAAACAAGGTCAGTATGAATGGAGATGGAAGAAATAATGGCATACCAAATAAAAAAAAACTAAAAAAAATAAAAGTACAAACTAAAAATCATAGCTCATTTTGCAATATGAATAAATCTTCTAGCAGTTTTTACTGTACCAACTTATAATCTTAACCATAACGTTGTAGCACATCCAGATTTTGCCTTAGGACTTACTGTATAGCGACCTCTGAACTGAATCCATGAAGTCTTGAGTCCTTATCTTGACTGGTGAGATTGTTGAGTTAAACAATAAAATTGGTTGTGGGCTGGTGTTTGCATTTAACAGTTCATACGTGCTTGTTTTATGTTTATACTGCCTTTCCCCTGTGATAGTGATAGGGCCACATACTGTATTTCTGTTCAGTGAATGGTTACACAGTGTATCAAACTCTGGGAAGAGCTGTACAAAAAACAGGTGTCTTTAAAATTAGAAGCAAGTATTGATTAAAAGGGGGCAGTATGATTCAAGAAATGTTCTGCCTACTCACAATGCAAAACAAATGAAGCTCTTTGCATAAGAGATTTTAATGAATGATAATGAATCATTATCATTGTCCTCCTTCTGTAAATCAAAAGCATGCACAATCTGAGTTGCATATTAGTTCTGATATTTATACACAACTCATGTGCATTTTGCCCCATTTTATTACTCTTTTCACCTAGGTTTTACTAGTTAGGGCCCAAAATAGCTGACATCACTTCCTCCAACTTATGCTTGTGCTTTTATTTCGTAGCAGAAGCACTTGGTGAAAAAAAAAACATGTAAATGATGATTCAATAGAGTATCTGTGTCGCTAATGATATTTACAGGTAATATTAAACAAATTTGCACTAAAATATATTTTTATCATCATACAAACTGTTTGAGTCTAAAGGTTACTATATACAAATGCTATTTTTTTCTTCTTCCACAGCTGCCTGTCTTGGTAAATCTGTTCTCCAGACGCTTGATGATCTCCTGAAGAATCAAGATGAATCACTTGTTCTTACAACATACAGAGCTATGAAAAAAATACTATGGTACAAACAAAGTCAGAACTCATTGGGCCTAAAGTTTATTCAGTGCCAATTCTATTAATTAAACTACAGTGAAGTGCAACATTAGAGGGTTCATATGAATAAGCAACTATATATACAGTATTAGCATATTAATTGTTTTGAAAAAACAATTTGTTTTGAAATTAAAATATTAGTTATATATATATTTTTTATATCAGTTAATAAACATTTTATAATATTTAGTTACTTTCATGTTCATAATGTTTTATTACAAAACTTGCTGTTCACGTACCCTATAGATGACATCACTTCCTCCCTCTTGTGCCTGTACTTCATCATAGCAGAAGCACTCACTTTATTACAAAGAGCTGACACGATGAGCACTTTCCTTATCAGATCTGCATGTCTGTTGTGGCTAACAGGTAATAGTAAAAATATGATGCGCAAATGATGATTAACTGTTGATTATTGTATTTAAGACATTGCTAATCACTACAAACAATGTTATCTTTCTTTATGGACAGTGGCAAATCATGCAAAAATTGTTCTCCAGAGACCTGATGACCTCATAAAGAGCCAAAATGAATTTGCTGTTATCATCTGTTCTCACAATATACAGCGCTATGACCAAATGCTGTGGTACAAACAGAGTCAGGACATGCCTGGACTCAAGTTGATGGGATACCTTTTTGGTGGTGAAAATATAGAGCCTGAATTTACAGACAAGATCAAATTGAAGGGAGATGCATCAAAAAATGGCACTCTGACTATCAAGAACCTCACATCACAAGACAGCGCAGTGTATTTCTGTGCAGCATATTACACAGTGATATAGATAATGAAACCTTAATACAAAAAGCTCACTAGTCTGTGCCTCTGCATCAGCTCTGCCTCACCTGCGAAGGGCTCAGGGTTTGATTTGCTGCCAACATTGAGGTGAGATCATGTTTCCCTGTATAGTCTTGTTAAATGACTATAAATGATGATTTTATAGATACTGTACATGTACAGCAATTTCGAAGAATGTCTGAGGAATCTCGTGTAAGAACAGTACTATCCTACCACATTAGACCTCATAGAGTCAATCAAATGAATACACAAGTTTTATACTCATAATCCCAGAACAGTAGAGGGAGCCCTTTCTCCAGAAACTAAAAACCAAAAAAACACCAAAATCTATAAAAACTCACTAATTTATTGTCAGCGCCCCCAGAGATGATATAATTTTCTTCTAGAAGTGCTTTCCTGCATTTAATTCACAGCACTATTCAATTCAATTCAATTCAAGTTTATTTGTATAGCGCTTTTTACGATACAAATCATTGCAAAGCAACTTTACAGAAAATTAAGTTTCTACAATATTTAGTAGTAGCTTATCAGTGGTGACTGTCAGTTTATGCGCATACAGCAGAAATGTTCAGAAAAATCTATAAAAGACGTAAACAAACAGACGATTAACACTATAAACAGCAATTATGCAATCAAATTTATAGCAAAATGTGGTAGTTCTGTAGTTCTGTATGTTGTCTCTGGGTTAGCATCATCTGAGGTCCTCTGAGGGGTTGGCATCATCTCTTCTCAGACTGGAGCTTGTGTAAATCCTAGTTACCATGGGATGTAAATCCTGTGGCAAAACAGAGAAACAAATAGAGACATAATTAGCGTAGCTGCTGTTCCAGCCAAGTAAAATTAATTAGTTTAACCCAAGCTAAAGAATGATAATGCGCATTTGATCAGATATAACTGCAGTCAAAATTATGAGATGCATTATTTGAATGCTTGGCCAAAGAGGTGTGTTTTTAATCTAGATTTAAACAGAGAAAGTGTGTCTGAACCCCGAACATTATCAGGAAGGCTATTCCAGAGTTTGGGAGCCAAATGCGAAAAAGCTCTACCTCCTTTAGTGGACTTTGCTATCCTAGGTACTATCAAAAGTCCAGCGTTTTGTGACCTTAGGGAGCGTGATGGGTTGTAGCGTGTTAGAAGACTATTTAGGTACGCATGAGCTAAGCCATTAAGGGCCTTATAAGTAAGTAATAATATTTTGTAACTGATACGGGACTTAATAGGTAGCCAGTGCAGAGACTGTAAAATTGGGGTAATATGATCATATTTTCTTGACCTGGTAAGGACTCTAGCCGCTGCATTTTGGACTACCTGTAGCTTGTTTATTGAGGATGCAGGACAACCACCTAGCAGTGCATTACAATAGTCCATTCTAGAGGTCATGAACACATGAACTAGCTTTTCTGCATCAGAAACAAGTAACATGTTTCGTAGCTTGGCAATGTTTCTAAGATGGAAGAATGCTGTTTTTGTAACATGGGAAATATGATTTTCAAAAGACAAGTTACTGTCTAATATAACACCCAGATTTTTGACAGTAGAGGAAGTCACAGTACATCCGTCTAATTGCAAATTGTAATCTACGAGATTCTGTGTAAAGTTTTTTGATCCAATAAGTAATATCTCTGTCTTATCTGAATTTAATAGGAGAAAATTATTGGTCATCCAATCTTTTACATTTTTAACATACTCTGTTAGCTTAGATAATTTAGAAGTTTCATCTGGTTGAGATATATAGTTGAGTATCATCAGCATAACTGTGGAAATTAATTCCATATTTTCTAATAATATTACCAAGGGGCAACATGTATATTGAAAATAGCAGAGGACCTAGGACAGATCCTTGTGGCACTCCATATTTTACTGGTGATAAATGAGATGACTCCCCATTTAAATAAACAAAGTGGTAGCGATCGGACAGGTAGGATCTAAATCATTTTAAAGCCTGCCCTTGGATACCTGTATAGTTTTGTAATCTATCTATGAGTATGTCGTGATCTATGGTGTCAAACGCAGCACTAAGATCAAGTAAAACTAGCAATGAGATGCAGCATTGGTCTGATGCAAGAAGCAAGTCATTAATAATTTTAACAAGTGCAGTTTCTGTGCTATGATGGGGCCTGAAACCCGACTGAAATTCTTCATAGAGATCATTTTTTTGCAGGTAGGAGCACAATTGAGCAGACAAAACTTTTTCCAAAATTTTAGACATAAATGGAAGATTTGAAATGGGTCTGTAATTTGCCAGTTCACTAGGATCTAGTTGTGGTTTCTTAATAAGAGGCTTAATAACCGCCAGGCTTGTGTTTGTGTTTCTCTAGTATGCCTCACAGGTAACCATATGTAATATAATTTTGTTTATGTTTATGAATGTTTATTATATGTATTTGGTTTACACTGATTGTCATTGTATATGTGTATTTTCTCTCATTACAGTTGTATTTGGTAAAACTGCTTTCCAGTCACCTGGTGACCTCATTAAGAACCAGGATGAATCTGCTGTGATCATATGCACACACAATATACCAAACTATGACCGTATTCTTTGATGAAAAAAGGCCATCATGGGCTTCAAGGGGTTTCTTAATCTCATATATGACAACCCTGAGTTGGAATTTAAAAACAAGATCAAACTTGATGGAGTAATGTGTGAGTAATGATTAATTAAAGTAATGTGTTTGTTACATTAATAAGATATAAAGAGCGCTGGTCACTTTAAGAGTTTGGAATAAGCAATGACGTTGACGCTAATGTTTTCACGCAGTTCAGTGATGTAAGTGCTCAGTTTATGCAGTTCAGTAAAGCTGACGAGAACAATAAAAAGTAAAATAAGTTCAAGTACGAGTCCTCTTTACAGACATTACACTCTGGTAGAAAATTATGGTAAATTTCCTGCTGAATTATTTACTTAGGTCAAGGTCTACATCAGCATAAATAGCTGGATGAATGACCATCACCTTCAGCTCAACCTTACTAAGACTGAACTGCTGGTGGTTTCAGATAACCCATCGTTTCATCACAACTTCTCTATACAGCTGGGTTCGTCAACCATAACTCCTTCCAGGACAGCCAGAAACCTAGGAGTTGTGATGGATCATCAGTTAAGCTTCACAGACTATATTGCTACAACTACCCGGTCCTGCAGATTTGCCTTATACAACATTAGAAAGATTAGACCCTTCCTGTCAGAGCAAGCCATCCAACTTCTTGTCCAAGCTCTTGTTCTCTCCAGACTGGACTATTGTAATGCTCTCCTGGCGGGCCTTCCTGCATGTACTATCAAGCCTCTGCAACTGATCCAGAATGCAGCAGCGAGGGTTGTCTTCAATGAGCCAAAAACAGCTCATGTTACTCCTCTCCTCATCAGGTTACACTGGCTACCAGTAGCCGCTCGCATCAAATTCAAGTTACTGATTCCTGGTGCCAAAACAACCACTGGCACGGCGCCAACTTACCTAAACTCACTAATTCAATCTTATGCACCCTCCAGAAGTTGCAGCAATTTGTAGGAAGTGCCAAGGGTCCATAATATAATTTGTTAAGTAGGGGAGGTCAGGTGTCAATACTCATAGAATTATATCAAACCAAACCTTTTTTTTTTTTTTTTCACAAAGTATTACTCTAGTCTAAATCAACATGTTCAGAGTTCTCCTAGTATTGCTGCTTTGGCTTACAGGTAACTATTTTATATTAAATGATGCTAATGATTTCATAACACAGTTATGAGATACTTTTCCTTTTTACATTTTCATCCTACAGTGTATGCAACATGAAAGCCTGATGTATCAAATATGATACTAAAAAACAAAAAACAAATAACGTAGTGTCTTGCTAAAACTTTGTATTAAATTATTGGAGCACAGCTTTACACTCTTTACACAGAGTTTACACATTTATATTTCTCTTTCAACATTCATGATAAAAGGACTGTATAACCTATGATGTCACATCCTGTATAACAGAATAGTTTGAATGACCAAGACTCAGTCAGTGCTGCATTAGAACTGAACATTATTACAATCTTTATTTCACTGATTCTGTTACTGTGCTGCAGCCATGGTATCCAAAACGTGCTACAATGATCTCTGTAGCAACTGAAATTCAACATCCATTTAAAACTTATATATGTTTTTGTATGTATGCTTCATGTAGGTATGTTTTTCTTTTAATATTCAAAGGCACTGTAGGTTGGAGTGATGTTGTACAAGAACCTTTTTTTTTTTTTTTTTTTTTTTTTTTTCCGAAAGCAAAAGGGAGTTCTACAGTTAGGAACTGCATACAAAATAAGGGTGCTACCTATATGTACTGGTACAAAACAGCGTCCAGGAGAGAATCTAATACTAATCACTAATGATTATGGAGAGCCAGAATTTGAAGCTGTTGATAAAAACAAATTTGGAGCTCAAAAATGTGATTCTAAAAATGGGTCTCTTACTGTAAAGGATCTAGTGCCAGATGACAGGGCCATATATTTCTATGCAGTGATTGAACACTCAAAGTCTGTGTGAGGTGTGTCAAAGGCTGTAGAGTGCTGTATAAAAACATTATTGCATAAAAAGATCAGCATTAGTCAACAGGTGGCAGTCTGGTATAACCAATGCACTGTACTGTATATCAGGACAGTTGATACAGGTGTAAGCCGAACCCATAGGGAATATTCCCAGATTAAATGAATGTTAATCTACAGACAGCTGATAGTTGATAACCACAGAAAAGGATGTTGACTTTGACCTCAGTTTGTAGAAGATTTTAATTATAATTTCATAGGATTTAATTAAAAAGTTCTTCTGAAATTAAATGAAACCAAGATCTGTATCACATCCAGATGGAGGTGGTTTTACTTTCTGCCAACATTTACCAACAACTGAATTAAGAGACAGTAACAGAAATGTTTCTTGGTGTGTATAATTCAATTGATAATTAATAATTCAAACAACAACAACTTATAGATTCATTTGTTCCCCCAAGTTGATAATAGCTGAGATATAGCTGACATCACTTCCTCTCACTCATGTCATTAATGTGTAGCAGAAGCACTTGGTGAAAGAAGTCACGATGAACACACTCCTTAGTGCATCTGTATGCATAATGATATTTACAAGTAATAACAACAAACAAATCTGCATTCTATACATGAATATATCCTGTTTTACACTGTTATACACTGTTTTGTTTTGTTTTTTCTCCACAGCTGCCTGTCTTGGTAAAACTGTTCAACAGACGCCTGACAAACTCATCAAGAATCAAGATGAATCTGCTGTGGTCATGTGCTCTCACAAGATATCAAGCTATTACATAATATTATGGTACAAACAAAGTCCAGACATGTTGGGCTTAAAGTTGATGGGATATCTTAATAATGATGCTAAGAATAAAGAGCCTGAATTTGAAAACAAGATCGAATTGGAGGGAAATGGGAGAAATGATGGCACTCTGATTATCAGCAACCTCACACCGACTGACAGTGCATTGTATTTCTGTGCAGCATATTACACAGTGCTCAGAATCCTCTCTGTCTGATACAAAAACCTCTTTTAACCGGCTTGCTTCTGTGAAAGGCATATTTATTTCTCTCCACACCTGTGAGTTTTGATTCAATGCCAACACTGAACACAATAGGTCTAACAAATATAGCAAAAAAACAAAAACAAAACATTTAAACTAAAATAATTCTGTAATTATTTTGTTGTTTTGTTGCACAAATTTCCTCGTCCTGTCCTTCCCACTTAAATTTCACTTTAACATTCTGTCACTTGTAGGCAGTTTTTGAATTATACATTTTGCTCATGCATGATCAGGTCACATCATGTACTGCCAACTAACATTTTTTATCATCACAGATCATGATTTAACCCATCCAGCCTCAATGTGTCAGCATCCAGCTGACACGATGAGGAGCAATATTCTATTCATCCTGTTGCTACATTGTGAAACACAGTGAAGGTATTCAAATGCAATCTCCATGAAAGACATTATAGAATAAACGATAATAGAAACCAAAAGTTCAAATTACTACTTAAATATTTAAATTTTCTTCTCTGTATTTAAATTTGCAGGTAACAGTGATGTTTCACAAGTTTCAAGTGTTTTAATGGCAGTAAAAGGGAGTTCTGTTCAACTGAACTGCACACACAAAAATGATTCTTGTTTGTCCAGATGTACTGGTATCGACAGCGTCCAGGACAAACTATGACTCTAATCGTGATCACAAGCATGTACACCAAACCAGAATATGTTGATTTTGATCCCAACAATTTTTTAGTCATTAAAACTGTTCCAGAGAGTGGATCTCTGACTGTGAACAATCTGTTCTGTTCATATGAACTGCACACACAATAAGGGCTCAACATACAGACTGATGTACTGGTACAGACAGCGGCAAGGACAAACTATGAGACTCATAGCATTCACAACCTCTTACACCGAACCAGAATATGAAGATTCTGAGCTGAATAAATTTGTGGCCAATAAAACGGTTGCTGAGAATGGATCTCTGACTGTTAACAATTTGCAACCGAATGATAGTGCCACATATTTCTGTTCAGTGAGTGAATACACAGTGTATCAAACTCAGGGGAGAGCTGTACCAAAAAACAGGTGTCTTAAAATTAGAAGTAATAATCAACAATCAGCATTCAGATCCAATAAATAAACATCCAACCTACAAACAAAAAAAAAAAATAAAAAATAAAAAAAAACTGCTGATTGCATAAGAGATTATAATGAATGACAATGATTCAATATCACTGTCCACCTTCTGTAAATCAAACGCATGCACAGTCTGAGTTGCATATCAGTTCTGATATTTATACACAACTCATGTGCAGTTTAAATCTTCTTTTCCCCATTTTATCCATTTTTTTTCTCCCAGGTTTTACCAGTTAGGACCCAGTATAGCTGACATCACTTCCTCCTGCTGGCGTGTTTAATTCAAAGCAGAAGCACTTGATGAAAGAAACTATGACGAACATGTTCAACATGTTCACAGTATCTGTGTTACTAATGATGTTTACAGGTATTAAACAAATATGCACTAACTAACATCATACAGATTTATTCTAAATGTTATGCACAACTGCTTTTTTCTTTTCTTCCACAGCTGTCTGTCTCGATAAAACTGTTCTCCAGACACCTGATGACCTCTTGAAGAATCAAGATGAATCTGCTGTGATCACTTGTTCTCAAAATATACAGAGCTATGACCAAATATTATGGTACAAACAAAGTCAGGACGTGTTATGCTTCTATATATATATATATTATATATATATATATATATATATATATATATATATATATATATATATATTATAAACTAATTAGATATGTTTTAAGTTCAAAACAAATTGCTACTATATCTGTGCTTTTTCATATGACTCATCACTGCACTTCAAATCCCACAGGTGTGAGTAGGAACATAAACATGCTTTTTACTGAATCCATCTCCCTCCAGTTTGATCTTGTTTAAATATTCAGGCTCACTGGTTTCAACCTTACAATAAAGGATTCTGCATATAAGGTTATAAACACACACATTTAGTCAAAATACACATTATGTTCATTATGTTTTGTTACAAAATTTGCATTATGAACAGCATTATTACATTATGGCCAACATATTCAAATAGTCTCCATAAAAAGCAACAACAACAAAAAAAAAAAAAAACCCTTGAAATTGTTTTATTTTTATGTGCCTGACTCCCTGTCAATATTTCAGTTTGTGTTATCAGTGATATTTCATAAATTCCAAGTGTTTTAAAGGCAGTAAAGGAGGAGTTCTGTTCAAATGAACTGCACACACACACACACACTCCAACTGCTCCAACCTGTCCTCCAACTAATACGCTCGTATACAGACATCCCAAGTCTCCCGGAAGTCCCGGGAGTCTCCCGCATATTGATAGCGGCTCCCTGATGCCCGCAAATTAGTTAAAATCTCCCGGAATCTAGAGCGAGCGAGCAAGAGCGCGCAAAGAAGAGAACCGTGTAGCGCGCGCACGGCAGGGAGGGAGAGGGAGCGAGCGAGAGACATGTTATTGTGTGCGAGGTGCGAAGCGCATGTAAGACAGAGAGCATCATGATTGGCCTGTTTCGGCAAATCAACCAATCAAATGTCAGTGTGAGCGGGCTTTTATCTCTTCTCCCGAACCAAATTAATCAGTTATGTCCTTTCTTTTACTGTCTATGGTTATGTCTATCTAGAAACAGGAGCACCATGGCAGAGGGAGAGTGCAACGGAAAATAAATAAAAGCAGTTTACATAAATGGTATAAGCAGCTTAAATAAATAGTAAAAGTAATCTACATATTTAAACATAATTAACGAATAATTGCACAGGCCTATAGCTTATAGAAATAATATTTTATGCTTTTATATTTTTTAGTAAAGTCATGTTCTGTGGTGAAATGTCATATCCTTGTCCTCCTTCCCCCCTTTTTTTTGGGGGGGGGGTTGGCTTCGGGATACCTCCCTGAAATCTCTCTTAGTCATTAAGTAAAATGACCTATAGGTCGTTTGTCCAAATCCCTGAAATATGACCCATCAGAGCGTATACTACAATTGCGCCCCTATCGGCAAAAGGTCGTTTTCATATTAATGTTTTGTACTCTTTTATTTGTACTGTGATTTGCATTTTGTGTAGCTCAGTTGGTAGATTATTCCGTTATACCTTGATATGCAATCATGCTATCATGGGTTCGATCCCAGAGAACGGACGTGCACGTAAAATGTATATGCTCAATAAATCATAATTTAGCATGATTTCTGTGAGGGTTAGGTTTAGGGGGTGGGGTTAGGTGTCGTCATTCGAACGAATAAGCCACCTAGTAAAATATGTACGAATTACTGTGAGATCGGTGTAAAAAGTCCACACATTGCATTTTAAATAAACGTGCGTTTTGATAGGTAATGACGTTTTACGTCATTTCATGACGACAGACGCAACGCGATACTGTCATTATTTTTATGCCCGCTAGAGGCTGCTTAACTTTAAAATGTAAATATAGGTCGTAATTAGGTGCTTGCACAAACGACCTATATGGTCATTTTTTGTTGGAGGACAGGCTCGCAAAACTACACATCAAACACTTTAGTTTGAGTGTAGAATGTATGATCAACCTTTAGAACTGATCTTTCACTGTCCATGTACCCTACAGATGACATCACTTCCTCTTGTGCCTGTACTTCATCATAGCAGAAGCACTCACTTTATTACAAAGAGCTGACACGATGAACACTTTCCTTATCAGATCTGCATGTCTGTTGTGGCTAACAGGTAATAGTAAAAAATATGTTGCGCAAATGATGATTAACTGTGATGTAAATGCTACAAACACTGTTTTCTTTCTTTATGGACAGTGGGAAACCATGCAAAAACTGTTCTCCAGAGACCTGATCACCTCATAAAGAACCAAAATGAATCGGCTGTTATCGTCTGTTCTCACAGTATACAGAACTATGACCAAATGCTGTGGTACAAACAGAGTCAGAACATGCCTGGACTCAAGTTGATGGGATACCTTTATGTTGATGAGAATATAGAGCCTGAATTTACAGACAAGATCAAATTGAAGGGAGATGCATCAAAAAATGGCACTCTGACTATCAACAACCTCACACCACAAGACAGCGCAGTGTATTTCTGTGCAGCATGTTACACAGTGATATAGATAATGAAACCTTAATACAAAAAGCTCTCTAGTCTGTGCCTCTGCATCAGCTCTGCCTCACCTGCGAAGGGCTCAGGGTTTGATTTGCTGCCAACATTGAGGTGAATTTTCTCGTTAAATAACATGTACACAAATGTCTAAGAGTGTTTGAGGAATCCCACATGAGAACAGAACAATCCCACCACATTTTAACCTCATAGTAAGCTAAATTGATACACAAGTTATATACTTAGCATCCTAGAACAGCAGAGGGAGTTCTTTGGTAATGCTAACGATTTTAAAACCAATGCACTTTTAAAGAAAAAAAAAAAATATATATATATATATATATGTATATATATATATATATATATATATATATATATACATATATATATATATATATATATATATATATATAAATATATATACAGTATATATGTATATATATATATATATATATATATATATATAAATATCTATACAGTATATATGTATATATATATATATATATATATATATATATATATATATATATATATATATATATATATATATATATTTGTTTTGTTGTAAAACTAATAATTGTTGTGTTGCACTTATAATTTGTGCGTAAAATTTTGCTCAGGCATGATAATGATGTCACATCCTGTACTGCCAACTAACATTTTATAATCAAACAAGATGATTTAACCCATCCAGCCTCAACGTGACACGATGAGGAGCATTATTCTGTTCATCCTGTTGCTACATTGGAGCCAAGATATTCAAACTCAATCTCCATGAAAGACATTAAACCATAATAGAAACCAAAAGTTTAAATTATTACAAAAAGGTTTTACTTTTCTTCTTTATATTTCAGTTTGCAGGTATCAGTGATGTTTCACAAGTGTTTTAATGGCAGTAAAAGGGAGTTCTGTTCAGTTGAACTGCACACATAAAAGGATTATTAATTTAACCAGATGTACTGGTATCAACAGCGTCCAGGACAAACTATGACTCTAATCATGTTCACAAGCTCTTTGAACAGCAAACATGGCTATAGTGATTCTGATCCAAACGAATTTCCAGTCATTAAAACTGTTCCAGAGAGTGGATCTCTGACTGTGAACAATGTGGAGTCAGATGATAGTGCTGTATATTTCTGCTCAGTCAGTAAGCACACAGTGCAGTGAAGTTTGGCAAGAGTTGAACAAAAGAAGTATAAACAATTACAGTAACAGTGATCAACAGGGGGCAATGTGACTCCATAAATGTCATCACACAAATCAGTGGTTCAGCCATGAATTATTTTACAGATGGATGGATGCCAAATCAGCATTTCTCCACCACCTCAAAGGGTATGTTACATACAACAAAGTTGTTTACTGCAGGGTCTAATGATATAAGCTTTATAAACTTTATGTGCTATAAATACATAGTGCTTATGAACTGCTGGGGAAGCAGACTTGGATTATTGTATACATCCGCAAAGTGATTTGCGTCATCAGCCCATTTCACCGCATGATTTCTCGGACACCATAAAGAGTGCACTAAAACTGTAGGAGCTTTATAATCGGGCTATTTTAAATTTATATTTATAGCAGTTCCCTTTCAACTGCGTTCTCTAGGGGTCGCTATGGGGAACACCTCGTCGTGACCCGTGTCTGAAGCATACAATGAAAAAACGCCAAAGAGTTGGCCGGCGACAGCCTCTGACGTCACTACCGGTGCGACTATAAAACAGGCACCTGGAAAACACGTCATTCTCTTCTTCGTCTTCAAAACTGACCGTTTTGTTTGAAGCGTGCATCTGAAAGAACTGGTAAGAGCGCTCTTTCTCTGTCTATCATGGGGACTACTAGCAAGCGTTTAGACTATGTGTGCATCCGTGTCGGCATTATTTGACACCTGATGACACACACGATCTTTACGTCATTTGTTTGGGTAAAGAGCACACACGCGATGTCTTTGAGGAGGCAATCTGCGTGCATTGCGAGCGTTTTTTCAAGGAAAAAGCTCCGCTCTCATTCGTCTCTCTTTCCGAGAAAAAAAAGGCAGCCATCTGCTTCCCGCGGTTCAGGACCCGTCACTGCTGAGGCATGGAGGAGAATGAGCTCGTGAGAATTTCAGGTGGATCTGTCTGAATGGTTTAAAGAGGGACTTTCCCTTTCGCGCTCATAATGGCGGCGGACGAGAGAGAGCCTCGGGAGGATGATGTTATATCTTTAACACTTTATGATACTGAGGTTAGTGCTCTGCTGAGATATTTGAGGATGGTGAAGAAGCTGAGGCTGAGCCTTCTCAATTCTCCTGCCCTGCGTATGTAGAGCTGTTGGAGTTTATGGATCGCGCCTCGATGAGCGTTATCTTTACGGCCATAGCCCTCCAGCTCAGGTGAGCCTTCCATTTCTGCCTGATCTCCATACAGAGCGCAGGACTATGGTGGCCATGGTGGTGGCGGAGAGACTTCTGTGGATGAACCTGGCAGACGTTGGGAAGAAAGATAAGCCTTTCTTCTCGATGCTCAGGTTTCGCCTTCTGAACTTTTCGGTATTTCCGTTGAGACGGTGATCGAGAAGTTCGGGTAGACGAAGGCGCACTCCGCTGCTTTCAGATCCTTCGTTCCACGAAGGTCCAGGTCTGAGCCCGAACAACATAGGGGTCCTGGCCTGTCTCGCTCTGAGGATCATAGACGGGCACAGAAGGCTAGTGTCGCGACTCACACTCCTCCACCACCTGCGGGCAGGGTTAAGAGGAATTGTGGGTCACAAGGAGGTAAGCAGAACCTAAGGGATGTGATCCAGACGAGGCAGCATTCTCTTCTGAGTCAGAGTGATACTGAGGCATCTACTCGTTCCCTTTAGGGATTTTTAACTTCTGCTTTTTATCCTCCCCTTCCTAATTCCCCTGTAACCACCAGCTCTCCACCTGATCGAGGTTAGGTGGAAACCTCTAACGCATAACAGTCTCCTATGCTGGACCTATAATGTTTTTGGCTGGTTCTATGTTCATAGCAACCACCTTACTGATGGTCCGGACTAAAAAGGAGGTGCCCCTTGAGCGGGGCTCCAGCACAGGAGGGTGGGAGTATAAAATTAACCCTTTCTGTATATACTTATGTGTAAATTGCTGGTGGTTATGTGTCTACTAATAAACTCTGTGAGTTTCCTTTGCAGTGCTCAGTTACAGTGTTTACTAAACACTCGTCAGCACCAGCCATCCGGCTTCATGTTCCGGGATTAGGCGGCTGAGATCACAGGTTTCTGCGGGAGCCTCCTTGATCATCAGGCCTGGCACAGCACTGCAGGGAATTTCATGGATGTCCAGCCAGTGCCCCCTGAGGGGTCTCCTGGCCGCTTAGGTGCTGTCGCATCCAGCGGGAAGTGAAGGTGGCAGTTACAGAAGTCTTCTTGTATATGCTGCCTCAGGTGATGCTCCCCTCGCTAGAGGTTTGTAAAATTTGAGCTTGCCTCTCTCCGTGCGGTTCAGCGCCTCTGCGATGCTTAGGAACCTTTAGGTACACACGCTAAGCTCTGTGTACTTTCTGAAAACCACATGGTGGTCAGTATGCACGTGAACACTTTGCGCACTTTCTAAAAATCCATGTATTGGTAAGTGTGCACGCAAGACTTTCTGAAATCCTGTATGGTAAGGGTTACGCACTCCGCCTTGTTCCCTTTCTTGAGATGATTAGACCTTGGTTCCTTGGGCTCCATTCAGCCAGTGTGTATTCGTTTATATACTTCAAGCATCGCTTCCCTCAACATGAGGGGCGATTCTCGGCGATTCTCGTGGTAGTTTAGCAGTGCTCCCCTTTTTCCAAGAAGGGTCGCCTATGAGCGCGCTACTCTGGATTCAGGAGTTCTCCTCTCATATGAGACTGAGTTCACTGTTTTTCCCAGAGCGCTCCAGCATCATTTCCACAGATCGAGTTGATGACTCTCAAACATACGTGACCAATCACGGAAAGTAGGGACACAAGTCGGTTCTGGGGCATTTTGAGTTATTCACATATTCTGAAAGTGTAGTCTCCAAGCTTTTCAACGACGTAACACATTAAAATCTCTTAAGCAAACAGCTCCATTTGTGAGTAGGCTAAAAATTTCTTGAATCACACTGCCCCCTGTTGATCAATAATTATCTCTCATTTTAAGACACCTGTTTTTTGTACAGCTCTCCCCTAAGCCTAAGATTTTTTGGGGACACAAGGATAGTTCTGTTCACATGAACTGCACACACAATAAGGGCTCAACATACAGACTGATGTACTGGTACAGACAGCGGCAAGGACAAACTATGAGACTCTTACACCGAACCAGAATATGAAGATTCTGAGCTGAATAAATTTGTGGCCAATAAAACGGTTGCTGAGAATGGATCTCTGACTGTTAACAATTTGCAGCCAAATGATAGTGCCACATATTTCTGTTCAGTGAGTGAATACACAGTGTATCAAACTCAGGGGAGAGCTGTACAAAAAACAGGTGTCTTAAAATGAGAGATAATTATTGATCAACAGGGGGCAGTGTGATTCAAGAAATTTTTAGCCTACTCACAAATGGAGCTGTTTGCTTAAGAGATTTTAATGAATGATGATGAATCATTATCACTGTCCACCTTCTGTAAATCAAAAGCATGCACAATCTGAGTCTCTGCATACAAGTTCTGATATTTATACACAACTCATGTGCAGTTTGAATCTTATTCTCCCCATTTTATTCCTGCTCTCCCAGGTTTTACCAGTTAGGACCCAATATATTCTTTCGGTAAAAAGAATATTTATGTTTCTGCTCACACCTGTGGGTTTTGATTCAGTGCCAATAATAGTGATGAAACTTCAGTAAAGAGCAACAATGTTAAATGAGTCATAAATAAGCACATATTTATATTAGCATATTAACAAAACAATTTGTTTTAAACTTTAAATATGTCTAATAAGTTAAAAATATAAATATAAATGTTCTGCATATCAGGTAATATATTTAGTAATTTTTTAGTCGTCTTGCAGACGCATATGTAAACAAACATATTAAGTCAAAATACAATTATGTTCAATATGTTTTGTTGCAAAACTTGCTACATTGTAGCCAAGGTATTTAAAAAGTCTCCTAATAGAAAAATCTCTTGAAATTGTTTTATTTTTATGTCTCTGTCAATATTTTAGTTT
The DNA here is from genome assembly GCF_018340385.1 of Cyprinus carpio. NCBI lineage: Eukaryota > Metazoa > Chordata > Actinopteri > Cypriniformes > Cyprinidae > Cyprinus > Cyprinus carpio. The sequence continues at coordinate 21,771,388 of NC_056613.1, forward strand.
GAGCTATCAGTGTTTTTTTCATAAATTCCAAGAGTTCTAAAGCCAGTGAAGCATGAGTTCTGTTTAAATTAACTGCACACACACTTATTGTGTTCACAACCAATTTCAAATGTGCAAAGTGTAAACTCAATCTTCTGCACATAGAAAGAGCTTGTTCTACTTCCAAACTACACATCAAACACTTTAGTTTGAGTGTCGAATGTATGATCAACCTTTAGAACTGATCTTTCACTGTCCGTGTACCCTACAGATGACATCACTTCCTCTTGTGCCTGTACTTCATCATAGCAGAAGCACTCACTTTATTTCAAAGAGCTGACACGATGAACACTTTCCTTATCAGATCTGCATGTCTGTTGTGGCTAACAGGTAATAGTATAAAATATGTTGTGCAAATGACGATTAACAAAAATGTTACTTCCATGTTATAATGATCAATTTATTTCAAACATTACCTAATCACTACAATGTTATCTTTCTTTATGGACAGTGGCAAATCATGCAAAAACTGTTCTCCAGAGACCTGATCACCTCATAAAGAACCAAAATGAATCGGCTGTTATCGTCTGTTCTCACAGTATACAGTACTATGACCAAATGCTGTGGTACAAACAGAGTCAGAACATGCCTGGACTCAAGTTGATGGGATACCTTTATGTCGGTGAAAATATAGAGCCTGAATTTAAAGACAAGATCAAATTGGAGGGAAATGCAAAGAGAAATGGCACTCTGACTATCAACAACCTCACACCACAAGACAGCGCAGAGTATTTCTGTGCAGCATGTTACACAGTGATATAGATAATGAAACCTTAATACAAAAAGCTCTCTAGTCTGTGCCTCTGCATCAGCTCTGCCTCACCTGCGAAGGGCTCAGGGTTTGATTTGCTGCCAACATTGAGGTGAGATCATGTTTCCCTGTATAGTCTTGTTAAATGACAGTGTGGTATAGATACATGTACAGTACAGCAGTTTCTAAAAGTGTTTGAAAAATCCCATGAGAACAGAACAATCATATTTTGAATTCATACAGTCAAGTTTTATTCTGACCATCTCAGAACAGTAGAGGGAGCCGTTTCTCTGGTAATGCTAAATCCAAACAGCACTGCAATTTCTATAACTCATTAATTTATTGTCAGTGCCCCAGAAATGCATTTAATTCACAGCACTGTTACTAAAAGGAAATATGACTAGCATTATTACGAGTGTTTTTGTTTCAGAAACTGGTTTTCACAAATACAAAGTGTTTTATAAATTGATAAACTTCACATTTCAGCCTTTACACCATTTTTAAGAAAAGGGAGGAGTAAAAATGATCAATTATTATATTAATTTAAACAATTATTATCAAACAATTATATTAATTTAGTAACATTTAAATATATCTTAGTGTCTCAATTGTTTAGATTTTTATAATGCATTAACTTTTTGTTCACTGCATGTATTCTGCGTAAAAATATTGGTTGATTTTCACATTGGTTTGAACAAAAACAGCAGACGGGCTGATTAAAAATGAAGATTCAAGATTTTTTTCAAGATGTTTTCAAGGAATATCATGTTTGTCCATATTTTAACTTTGTCAAAAATAAAAGGAGTTGAAATTTTCATTCAACAAATGGAGCTGTTTGGAGCAGAGTTTAATGAATGATGATGAATCATTATCACTGTCCACTTTCTGAAAATCAAAAGCATGCACAGCGTGAGTTGCTTATCAGTTCTGCTATTTATACACAACTCATGTGCAGTTTGAATCTTATTCTCCTATTTTATTCATCTTTTCTCCCAGGTTTTACCAGTTAGGACCCAATATATTATTTCAGTAAAAAAAAATATTTATGTTTCTGCTCACACCTGTGGGTTTTGATTCAGTGCCAATAATAGTGATGAAACTTCAGTAAAGAGCAACAATGTTAGATGAGTCATAAATAAGCACATATTTATAATAGCATATAAATTTTTTTCGACAAAACAATTTTTTTGAACTTTAAATGTCTAATTAGTTAAAAATATAAATATAAATGTTTTAGACTTTTTGCATATGCAGGTAATAAACAAACATATTAAGTCAAAATACAGTTATGTTCATTATGTTCTGTTGCAAAATTTGCTACATTGTGGCCAAGGTATTCAAATAGTCTCCATAATAGAAAAATCTCTTGAAATTGTTTTATTTTTATGACCCTCTCAGTATTTCAGTTTGAGTTATTAGTGATATTTCATAAATTCCAAGAGTTCTAAAGCCAGTGAAGCATGAGTTCTGTTTAAATTAACTGCACACTGCACACTTATTGTGTTCACAACCAATTTCAAATGTGCAAAGTGTAAACTCAATCTTCTGCACATAGAAAGAGCTTGTTCTACTGCCAAACTACACATCAAACACTTTAGTTTGAGTGTAGAATGTATAATCAACCTTTAGAACTGATCTTTCACTGTATGTGTGTGTACCCTACAGATGACATCACTTCCTCTTGTGCCTGTACTTCATCATAGCAGAAGCACTCACTTTATTATAAAGAGTTGACACGATGAACACTTTCCTCATCAGATCTGCATGTCTGCTGTGGCTAACAGGTAATAGTAAAAAATATGTTGCGCAAATGATGATTAACAAAAATGTTACTTCCATGTTATAATGATCATTTTATTTCAGACATAACTAATCACTACAAACAGTTTTATCTTTATGGACAGTGGCAAACCATGCAAAAACTGTTCTCCAGAGACCTGATGACCTCATAAAGAACCAAAATGAATCGGCTGTTATCGTCTGTTCTCACAGTATACAGTACTATGACCGAATGCTGTGGTACAAACAGAGTCAGGACATGCCTGGACTCAAGTTTTTGGGATACCTTTTTAGTGGTGAAAATATAGAGCCTGAATTTACAGACAAGATCAAATTGAAGGGAGATGCATCAAAAAATGGCAGTCTGACTATCAACAACCTCACACCACAAGACAGCGCAGTGTATTTCTGTGCAGCATATTACACAGTGATATAGATAATGAAACCTTAATAGAAAAGCTCTCTAGTCTGTGTTTCTGCATCAGCTCTGCCTCACCTGCGAAGGGGCTCAGGGTTTGATTTGCTGCCAACATTGAGGTGAATTATCTCATTAAATAACATGTACACAAATGTCTAAGAGTGTTTGAGGAATCCCATATGAGAACAGAACAATCCCTCCACATTTTGACCTCATAGTAAGCTAAATTGATACAAAAGTTATATACTTAGCATCCTAGAACAGCAGAGGGAGTTCTTTGGTAATGCTAAATCTGGACAGCATTGAAAAATATACATAATTTAGCGATTTTAAAATGAATGCGCTTTTAAAGAATTATAAAGAATATAAGAATATATATATCATATTATTGGCTTGGATGATAAAAAGAGAAAATCATTACTGTTTATTATGATTTTCTCGTTTAACCATTTTTTTGGAATATCTGTAACTCACTAATTTGTTGTCAGTGCCCTCAGAGATGACATCATTTCCTACTAGAACTGCCTTCTTGCATTTATTTCACAGCACTGTCACCAAAAGCAAAGATGACTAGCATTATTACAAGTGTTTGTGTTTCTCTAGCATGCCTCACAGGTAACCATATATAATAGACTTTTGTTTATGTTTATGAATGTTTATTATATGTATTTGTTTTACACTGATTGTCATTGTATATGTCTATTTTCTCTCATTACAGTTGTATTTGGTAAAACTGCTTTCTAGTCACCTGATTAACTAATAAACAACAAGAATCAACCTTCATCAAACATACACACAAACAAATTATCAAACTATGACCGTATTCTTTGGTACAAAAAAGACATCATGCGCTTCAAGTTCATGGGGTTTCTTAATCTCATATATGACAACCCTGAGTTGGAATTTATAAACAAGATAAAACTTGATGGAGTAATGTGTGAGTAATGATTAATTAAAGTAATGTGTTTGTTACATTAATAAGATATAAGGAGCGCTGGTCACTTTAAGAGTTTGGAATAAGCAATGACGCTGACGCTAATGTTTTCACGCAGTTCAGTGATGTAAGTGTTCAGTTTATGCAGTTCAGTAAAGCTGACGAGAACAATAAAAAGTAAAATAAGTTCAAGTACGAGTCCTCTTTACAGACATTACACTCTGGTTGTAAATTATGGTAAATTTCCTGCTGAATTATTTACTTAGGTCAAGGTCTACATCAGCATAAATATTTATGTTTGAAACATTTATTCACTAGAATATCTGAGATCATTATGAGTTTACTTGTTTTGTATATAAAGTGATTCAAACATTGATTAACAAACGTGGAGACAAACTTTCTTCACAGCATAGTGTGGCAAGGAAATTGCAGCAATTTGTAGGAAATGCCAAGGGACCATAATATAATTTTGTTAAGTAGGGGAGGTCAGGTGTCAATACTGATAGAATTATATCAAACCGAACCTTTTTTTTTTTTCACAAAGTATTACTCTAGTCTAAATCAACATGTTCAGAGTTCTCCTAGTCTCGCTGCTTTGGCTTACAGGTAACTATTTTATATTAAATGATGCTAATGATTTCACAACACTGTTAATTTCAATTAAGTATAATGTGCTTTTTTGTTTCTTTTTACAGGTTCTGTTGTTAATGGCAGTGTTAATCAAAGCCCCTCAAATCTAATTAAATCTGAGAGAGACAATGCAGAACTTGTATGCGAATACAACATACCATCTTACACTAGGATTTTCTGGTACAAACAAACACTTGGCCATGACTTCATATTCCTTGGATATATCTGGAATAAGAATTCTTACCCAGAGGATAATCTCAATTAAAAAAAACAAAAAAAAAAACACTTCCACTCAGGCGCTTGGTTGAATTTCCCCGCTAATATTTTTTGTATCCTTCTGTGAGGGTAGCAGTCATGTGGACTAAATCAATACTAAATTGGAATTTAAACAATATTCATTTCATAAATATATTCACAGTTGGTTACAGTGATATAGTGCAATCAATTATGTATCTTAATTTGAACAGCATGGCCGTGAATGTATGTTTCTCTAATACACATTTAATATATTAAATATCATCTTACAGACATATTTTGGGGAGAAATAGAGTAACATCTGCATTTTATTTCTGCTGTGCTGTTATAAAGATCTCACACTGAGTGACTGAACACTCAAAGTCTGTGTGAGGTGTGTCAAAGGCTGGAGAGTGCTGTATAAAAAAATAATTGCATAAAAAGATCAGCATTAGTCAACAGGTGGCAGTCTGGTATAACCAATGCACTGTACTGTATATCAGGACAGTTGATACAGGTGTAAGCCGAACCCATAGGGAATATTCCCAGATGAAAATTAATGTTAGTCTATAGACAGCTGATAGTTGATAACCACAGAAAAGGATGTGACTTTGACCTCAGTTTGTAGAAGATTTTAATTATAATTTCATAGGATTTAATTAAAAAGTTCTTCTGAAATTAAATGAAACCAAGATCTGTATCCAGATGGAGGTGGTTTTACTTCCTGCCAACATTTACCAACAACTGAATTAAGATACAATAACAGAAATGTTTCTTGGTTTGTTGTGTATAATTCAATTGTTTATATCTACAACTGGAGGTTTAAAAGAAACAACAACAACAACTTATAGATTCATTTGTTCCCCCAAGTTGATAATAGCTGAGATATAGCTGACATCACTTCCTCTCACTCATGTCATTAATGTGTAGCAGAAGCACTTGGTGAAAGAAATCATGATGAACCCACTCCTTAGTGCATCTGTATGCATAATGATATTTACAGGTAATAACAACAAACAAATCTGCATTCTATACATGAATATATCCTGTTTTACACTGTTATACACTGTTTTGTTTTTTTTTCTCCACAGCTGCCTGTCTTGGTAATACTGTTCAACAGACGCCTGACAACCTCGTCAAGAATCAAGATGAATCTGCTGTGATCATGTGCTCTCACAAGATATCAAGCTATTACATAATATTATGGTACAAACAAAGTCCAGACATGTTGGGCTTAAAGTTGATGGGATATCTTAATTATGATGCTAAGAATAAAGAGCCTGAATTTGAAAACAAGATCGAATTGGAGGGAAATGGAGAAGATGATGGCACTCTGATTATCAGCAACCTCACACTGACTGACAGTGCAGTGTATTTCTGTGCAGCATATGACACAGTGCTCAGAATTCTCTCTGTCTGATACAAAAACCTCTTTTAACCGACTTGCTTCTGTGAAAGGCATATTTATTTCTCTCCACACCTGTGAGTTTTGATTCAATGCCAACACTGAACACAATAGGTCTAACAAATATAGCAAAAAAACAAACATATTTAGTCTAAAATAATTCTGTAATTATGTAAAATGATATGTTTTGTTGTACTAATAATTCCGCCATTGTGTGTCTGTGTCAAATTTCCTCGTCCTGTCCTTCCCACTTAAATTTCACTTTAACATTCTGTCACTTGTAGGCAGTTTTTGAATTATACATTTTGCTCATGCATGATCAGGTCACATCATGTACTGCCAACTAACATTTTTATCATCACAGATCATGATTTAACCCATCCAGCCTCAATGTGTCACATCCAGCTGACAACGATGAGGAGCAATATTTCTGTTCATCCTGTTGCTACATTGTGAAACACAGTGAAGGTATTCAAATCCAATCTCCATGAAAGACATTATAGAATAAATGATAATAGAAACCAAAAGTTCAACTTACTACATAAATATTTTAGTTTTCTTCTCTGTATTTAAATTTGCAGGTACAGTTTTGTTTCACAAGTTCCAGTGTTTTAATGGCAGTAAAAGGGAGTTCTGTTCAACTGAACCACACCAAAAAAAGATTCTTGTTTGTCCAGATGTACTGGTATCGACAGCGTCCAGGACAAACTATGACTCTAATCGTGATCACAAGCATGTACACCAAACCAGAATATGGTGATTTTGATCCAAACAAATAGATCTCTGACTGTGAACAATCTGTTCGGTTCATATGAACTGCACACACAATAAGGGCTCAACATACAGACTGATGTACTGGTACAGACAGCGGCAAGGACAAACTATGAGACTCATAGCATTCACAACCTCTTACACCGAACCAGAATATGAAGATTCTGAGCTGAATAAATTTGTGGCCAATAAAACGGTTGCTGAGAATGGATCTCTGACTGTTAACAATTTGCAGCCGAATGATAGTGCCACATATTTCTGTTCAGTGAGTGAATACACAGTGTATCAAACTCAGGGGAGAGCTGTACAAAAAACAGGTGTCTTAAAATTAGAAGTAAGCATTAATCAAGAGGGGGCAGTGCGATTCAAGAAATTTTCAGCCTACCTACAATGCAAAAAAATAAAAAATAAAAAAAAACTGCTGATTGCATAAGAGATTATAATGAATGACAAATGATTCAATATCACTGTCCACCTTCTGTAAATCAAACGCATGCACAGTCTGAGTTGCATATCAGTTCTGATATTTATACACAACTCATGTGCAGTTTAAATCTTCTTTTCCCCATTTTATCCCTTTTTTTTCTCCCAGGTTTTACCAGTTAGGACCCAATATAGCTGACATCACTTCCTCCTGCTGGTGTGTTTAATTCAAAGCAGAAGCACTTGATGAAAGAAACTATGACAAACATGTTCAAGATGTTCACAGTATCTGTGTTACTAATGATGTTTACAGGTATTAAACAAATATACACTAACTAAAATCATACAGATTGTTTTATTCTAAATGTTATGCACAACTGCCTTTTCCTTTTCTTCCACAGCTGTCTGTCTCGTTAAAACTGTTCTCCAGACACCTGATGACCTCTTGAAGAATCAAGATGAATCTGCTGTGATCACTTGTTCTCAAAATATACAGAGCTATGACCAAATATTATGGTACAAATAAAGTCAAGATGTGTTATGCTTCAATACACACTCACAACACATGTATATATTACACAACTACACACACAAGTTCAAAACAAACAACACATCTATGTGGTTTTTTCATATGACTCACACTGCACTTCAAATCCCACAGGTGTGAGTAAAACAGATATGTTTTACTGAATCCATCTCCCTCCAGTGTGATCTTGTTTAAATATTCAGGCTCACTGGTTTCAACCTTACAATAAAGGATTCTGCATATAAGGTTATAAACACATATTTAGTCAAAATACAATTATGTTCATTATGTTTTGTTACAAAATTTGCATTATGAACAGCATTATTACATTATGGCCAATATATTCAAATAGTCTCCATAAAAAGCAATAAAATAAAAAATAAAAAAAACAACAACAACAAAAAAAAACCTTGAAATAGTTTTATTTTTATGTGCCTGACTCCCTGTCAATATTTCAATTTGAGTTATCAGTGATATTTTATAAATTCCAAGTGTTTTAAAGCCAGTAAAGGCAGTAAAGGAGCACACACACACACACACACACACACACACACACACACACCACACACACACACACACACACACACACACTCACACACACACACACCACACACAATAAAGTTACAAATTATGACACTTATTGTGTTCACTACCAATTTCAAATGTGCAAAGTGTAAACTCAATCTTCTGCACATAGAAAGAGCTTGTTCTACTGCCAAACTACACATCAAACACTTTAGTTTGAGTGTAGAACGTATGATCAACCTTTAGAACTGATCTTTCACTGTCCGTGTACCCTACAGATGACATCACTTCCTCTTGTGCCTGTACTTCATCATGGCAGAAGCACTCACTTTATTACAAAGAGCTGACACCATGAACACTTTCCTCATCAGATCTGCATGTCTGTTGTGGCTAACAGGTAATAGTAAAAAATATGTTGTGCAAGTGATGATTAACAAAAATGTTACTTCCATGTTATAATGATTATTTTATTTCAAACATTACCTAATCACTACAATGTTATGTTTCTTTATGGACAGTGGCAAACCATGCAAAAACTGTTCTCCAGAGACCTGATGACCTCATAAAGAACCAAAATGAATCGGCTGTTATCGTCTGTTCTCACAGTATACAGAGCTATGACCAAATGCTGTGGTACAAACAGAGTCAGAACATGCCTGGACTCAAGTTGATGGGATACCTTTATGTTGGTGTGAAATATAGAGCCTGAATTTAAAGACAAGATCAAATTGGAGGGAAATGCAAAGAGAAATGGCACTCTGACTATCAACAACCTCACACCACAAGACAGCGCAGTGTATTTCTGTGCAGCATATTACACACTGATATAGATAATGAAACCTTAATACAAAAAGCTCTCTAGTCTGTGCCTCTGCATCAGCTCTGCCTCACCTGCGAAGGGCTCAGGGTTTGATTTGCTGCCAACATTGAGGTGAATTATCTCGTTAAATAACATGTACACAAATGTCTAAGAGTGTTTGAGGAATATGCATGAGAACAGAACAATCCCACCACGTTTTGACCTCATAGTAAGCTAAATTGATACACAAGTTATATACTTAGCATCCTAGGGCAGCAGAGGGAGTTCTTTGGTAATGCTAAATCTGGACAGCATTGAAAAATATACATAATTTAGAGATTTTAAAATGAATGCAGTTTTAAAGAATTAATATACATAATACATATTGGCTTGGATGATAAAAAGAGAAAACCATTACTCGTTATTATGATTTTAACCTTTTGTGTAACTCACTAATTTGTTGTCAGTGCCCCCCAGAGATGACATCATTTCCTACTAGAACTGCCTTCTTGCATTTATTTCACAGCACTGTCACCAAAAGCAAAGATGACTAGCATTATTACAAGTGTTTGTGTTTCTCTAGCATGCCTCACAGGTAACCATATGTCATAGACTTTTGTTTATGTTTATGAATGTTTATTATATGTATATGTTTTACACTGATTGTCATTGTATATGTGTATTTTCTCTCATTACAGTTGTATTTGGTAAAACTGCTTTCCAGTCACCTGGTGACCTCATTAAGAACCAGGATGAATCTGCTGTGATCATATGTACACACGATATTCTAAAACTATGACCGTATTCTTTGGTACAAAAAAGACATCATGGGCTTCAAGTTCATGGGCTTTCTTAATCTCATATATGACAACCCTGAGTTGGAATTTATAAACAAGATCAAACTTGATGGAGTAATGTGTGAGTAATGATTAATTAAAGTAATGTGTTTGTTACATTAATAAGATATAAGGAGCGCTGGTCACTTTAAGAGTAGTTCAGTGATGTAAGTGCTGACGCTAATGTTTTTCACGCCGTTCAGTGATGTAAGTTTTCAGTTTATGCAGTTCAGTAAAGCTGACGAGAACAATAAAAAGAAAAATAAGTTCAGGTACGAGTCCTCTTTACAGACATTACACTCTGGTTGTAAATTATGGTAAATTTCCTGCTGAATTATTTACTTAGGTCAAGGTCTACATCAGCATAAATATGTATGTTTGAAACATTTATTCACTAGAATATCTTAGATCATTATGAGTTTACTTGTTTTGTATATAAAGTGATTCAAACATTGATTAACAAACGTGGAGAGAAACTTTCTTCACAGCATGGTGTGGCAAGAAATTGCAGCAATTTGTAGGAAATGCCAAGGGACCATAATAGAAATTGTTAAGTAGGGGAGGTCAGGTTGTCAATACTTATAGAATTATATCAAAACCAAAACTTATTTTTTTTTTTCTCAACAAAGTATTACTCTAGTCTAAATCAACATGTTCAGAGTTCTCCTAGTCTTGCTGCTTTGGCTTACAGGTAACTATTTTAAATTGAATGATGCTAATGATTTCATAACACTGTTAATTTCAATTAAGTATAATGTGCTTTTTTGTTTCTTTTTACATGTTCTGTTGTTAATGGCAGTGTTAATCAAAGCCCCTCAAATCTAATTAAATCTGAGAGAGACAATGCAGTACTTGTATGCGAATACAACATACCATCTTACACTAGGATTTTCTGGTACAAACACAACCACTTGGCCATGACTTCATATTCCTTGGATATATCTGGAATAAGAATTCTTACCCAGAGGATAATCTCAATAAAAAAAAAAAAAAAAAAAAAAAAAAAAAAACACTTCCACTCAAGGCTTGGTTGAATTTCCCGCTAATATTTGTATCCTTCTGTGAGGGTAGCAGTCATGTGGACTAAATATCAATACTAAATTGGAATTTAAACAATATTCATTTCATAAAATATATTCACAGTTGTTTACAGTGATATAGTGCAATCATTATGTATCTTAATTAGAACAGCATGGCCGTGAACGTATGTTTCTCTAATACACATTTAATATATTAAATATCATCTTACTAAGACATATTTTTGGGAGAAATAGAGTAACATCTGCATTTTATTTCTGCTGTGCTGTTATAAAGATCTCACACTGAGTGACTGAACACTCAAAGTCTGTGTGAGGTGTGTCAAAGGCTGGAGAGTGCTGTATAAAAAATAATTGCATAAAAAGATCAGCATTAGTCAACAGGTGGCAGTCTGGTATAACCAATGCACTGTACTGCATATCAGAACAGTTGATACAGGTGTAAGCCGAACCCATAGGGAATATTCCCAGATGAAATTAATGTCAGTCTATAGACAGCTGATAGTTGGACACAGAAAAGGATGTTGGACTTTGACCTCAGTTTGTAGAAGATTTTAATTATAATTTAATAGGATTTATTAAAAAGTTTAAAAAATGAAACTTCTGTAACATCCAGATGGAGGTGGTTTTACTTCCTGCCAACATTTACCAACAACTGAATTAAGATACAATAACAGAAATGTTTCTTGGTGTGTATAATTCAATTGTTTATCTAGAATTGGAGGTTAAAAGAAACAACAACAGCAACTTATAGATTCATTTGTTCCCCCAAGTTGATAATAGTTGCGATATTGCAGACATCACTTCCTCTCACTCATGTCATTAATGTGTAGCAGAAGCACTTGGTGAAAGAAATCATGATGAACCCACTCCTTAGTGCATCTGTATGCATAATGATATTTACAGGTAATAACAACAAACAAATCTGCATTCTATACATGAACATATCCTGTGTTTTACACTGTTATACACTGTTTTGTTTTGTTTTTTCTCCACAGCTGCCTGTCTTGGTAAAACTGTTCAACAGACGCCTGACAAACTCATCAAGAATCAAGATGAATCTGCTGTGGTCATGTGCTCTCACAAGATACAAAAGCTATTACATAATATTATGGTACAAACAAAGTCCCAGACATGTTGGGCTTAAAGTTGATGGGATATCTTAATATTGATGCTAAGAAGAAAGAGCCTGAATTTGAAAACAAGATCGAATTGGAGGGAAATGGGAGAAATGATGGCACTCTGATTATCAGCAACCTCACACTGACTGACAGTGCAGTGTATTTTCTGTGCAGCAATATTACACAGTGCTCAGAATTCTCTCTGTCTGATACAAAACCTCTTTTTAACCGACTTGCTTCTGTGAAAGGCATAATTTAGTTCTCTCAACACCTGTGAGTTGTTTTGATCCAATGCCACACTGAACTCCATAGGTCTCAACAATATAAAAGGCCCACCCCCCAAAAACAAACACAAACATCTTTAATTCTAAATAATTCGTGTAATTTTGTAAAATAATAACGGGAATTTGTTGCAACTAATAATTCCCGCCCATTGTGTGTCTGTGTCAAAGTTTCCTTTCCTGGTCCTTTCACTTGAAAATTTACACTTTAACATCTTCTGCACTTGTAGGCAGTTTTTGAATTATACATTTGCTCATGCATGATCTGACACATTCTTGTACTGCCAATACACATTTTATCATCACAGAATGACTGTATTAAACCCATCCAGCCTCAATGGTGTCAGCATCCAGCTGACATGATGAGGAGCAAGATTTCTGTTCATCCTGGTTGCTTACATTGTGAAACACAGTGAAGGTATTCAAATGCAATCTCCATGCAAGCCATATAGAATAAACGATAATAGAAACCAAAAAGTTCAAAATTACTACTTAAATATTTAAGTTCCCTTTCAAGGGAACTTCGAACTGCGTGCCTCTCTAGAGGGGTCGCTATGGGGTTTTACCTCGATGCGTGACCCGTGTCTGAAGCTTATACAAATGAAAAAAACACCAGCGAGTTGGCGGCTGACAGCCTCTGGCGTCACTACCGGTGCGACTATATAAACAGGCATCGGAAAACGCGTCATCATTCTCTTCTTCGTCTTCACTGACTGTTTTTGTTTGAAGCGTGCATCTGAAAGAACCGGTAAGCGGCTCTTTCTCTGTCTATCATGGCGACTACTAGCAAGCGTTTGGGCAATGTATGCATCCGTGTCGGCGTTATTTGACACCTGATGACACACCGCGATCTTTCACGTGATTTGTTTGGGTAAGAAACGCACGCTGCGATGTCTTTGAGGAGGCAATCTGCGTGCATTGCGAGCATTTTTTCAAGAAAAAGCTCGCTCTGTTCGTCTCTCTTCCCGAAAAAAAGAATGAAAAACAAAGGCAGCATCTGCTTCCCGCGGTTCAGACCCGCCGTTGCTGGAGGCACGGAGAATAATGAGCTCGTGCGAATTTCAGGTGGATCTGTCTGAATGTTTAACGAGGGATTTTCGCTATAGCGTCAAAATGGCGGCGGACGAGAGAGCGCCCTCGTGAGGGTGAGGATGATGTGTATAAAACTTACACTCTGATACTGAGTTAAGTGCTGCTGCTGGGTTTACCCCTCCAAAAGCAGGAGATATTTGAGGATGGGTGAAGAAGCGAGGCTGAGGCCTTGTGCAATTTCGCCTGCCCCTGCGTCTGTAGAGCTGTTGGAGTTTTAGGATTGCGCCCCTCGATGAGCGTATATCCTTTTAGTCGGACCAGAGGCCGCTCCCAGCTCATGGGCCTTGCCATTTCTGGCCTGATTCTCCGTTACAGAGATCGCAAAGTGAAATGAACAGAGGCCCCGTTTTCCTTCTTCTCGCATCCCATACGGTTTTCGGCATAAGAGTTTTTGCGCACATCGAGGTGCGATGCGCGAAAACAAACCGGGGGGGGGGCTCTCTGAGCTGATGCCCGCCTGGCAGAAAGAGAGCTTTCATTCTGACGGGGAAGACATCCTCTCTTAATCTCCCGCCTTGCCATCTAAGGCCCCGTCAAGGCAATCGCATCTTCGCTGTAAAGGGCAGGGCATCCGCCGCAGCAGCCGGTCCGGCTGTGGCTCTTACACAATAACTGCTTCACGCCTATAAACTAGGATCGCCTAAGAGAGCGGGGACAACGGGCTGAACGCCTTTCTCTTATCAGGGTAAGACGCAGGTCTAGCTGCGCCGCACCACAGCCTCTCTCCCCAGGCTACCAAGCCGTCCCCGTGCTGCCAAGTGCAGGATCAGTGCGACGGCAATGGTGGTGGCGGAGTAGCCATATCTGTGGATGCAACCTGGCCGGCTTCGGGACGAAGGAAAATGGTGGCGCTTCTATCGCGATGCCAGGTTGTCGCGCCGTCTGAACTGTTCGGTATTTTTCCGGTGAGACGTAATCGAAGACAGTCGGGGGGAGACGAAGGCGCACTCCGCTGCTTTCAGATCCTTCGTTACACGAAGGTCCATGTCTAAGCCCGAAACAACATAGGGTCCGCCCGCGACTGTTCTCGAGCTGAGGATCCAAGACGGCGCAAGAAGGCTAGAATGTCGCGACTCAGCTCCTCCCCAACCGCGGGCCAGGGTTAAGAAGGAATTGTTGCGGTCACAAGGGGTCTACGCCAAACCCATACTCTGATGGTGTAGTTCAGACGAGACAGCACGTTCCTAGTCTTGATGCTCAGAGATGATACGGAGGTATCTACTTTCGTTCCCGTTTAGGGATTTTTTTTTTAAACTTCTGCTATACTCCCCGACCTAATACCTGGTAAACCACCAGCTCTTCCACCCTTAGCGCGCTTAGGTGAGAAAACCTCTAATCAACCATAAAATCTCCTATGCGGGGCCTATTGAAGTTTTTTGCTGGTGCCTATGTTTCATAGCAACAACCTTTACTGCTGGCTCCGGACTTAAAAGGAGGCGCCCCGGTAGCGTGGTCCACGCGCTAGGAGGGTGTGCGTATAAAAATAACCCTTTCTGTATATACTTATGTGGAAATTGCTGGTGTGTTTATGTCTACTAATCCAACTCTGGAGTTTCCTTGGCAGGTGATCAGTTACAGTGGTTGTTACTAAACACTCTGTCAGCACACAGCCTTCCGACTTCATGGTCCGGTATTAGGCGTTGGATGAGATCACAGGTTTTTCTGGCGGGAGGTCTCCATATGATCAGTCGAAGGGGCCCTGCGACAGCAATGCAGAGAAGTTCATGGCTTCCGGGCCCAGTCACCCTGAGGTTTCTCCTGGCCTGCTTAGGTGCTGTCCGAGTCCAGCGGACGTTGAAGGTGGCAGTACAGAATTCTTCGTTGGTATATGCTTCCTTCAGATTATGCTCCCGCCTCGGCCTATAGTTTTATAAAAATTTGAGCTTGCCTCGCCCGTGCGATTCAGCGCCTCTGCGAGCCTTAGGAACCGTTAGTTACACACGCTAAGCTCGGTACTTTCTTCTGAAAACCACATGGTGGTCAGTTGTTCACGTGAACACACTTTGCGCCCACTTTCTAAAAAATCCACAGTATTGGTAAAAGTGTGCAAGCATGAGACTATGCGCCACTTTAATGAAAATCCTGTTATGCCAGTAAGGATTACACGCTCAGCTCGTTATTCGTTCCTTTTCTTGAAGATGATTGGGGAACCTTGGTTCCTTGGGCTCCATTCAGCCAGTGTGTATTTGTTTATACAATTTCCAAGCATCGGGCTTACCTCAACATGAGGGGCTATTCTAGAGGCGAATTTCTCGTGGTGGTTAGCTGTACTCCCCTTTCAAGAAGGGATATAGCGCCTATGGGGAGCGTGCTACTCTGGATTCAGGAAGTTCTCCTCATATGGAGACTGAGTTCACTGTTTTCCCAGAAAGGCTTCCAGCATTATTTCCACAGAATCGAGTTGATGACTCTCAAAGGCATACTTTTTTGAATTGCACCATTTCCATCTATGAGCTGCTCTCTATCAGAGTGCCACGAGAGCCCTTCCTCTAGAACGGTATTTGAAAATCCTGATTGATATGGTAGAGGTGTGCATTGAAGTCTTTGCACATCTTTCTGAAATCCACACTGTGGTAGGAGTTCGCAGGCTAGTAACTCTGCGTTCTTTCTAAAAAATCCTATATGGTGAGGGATCGCGGCGGTTTGCTGGAGGTTGCCGTGCCCTTTCTGAGAGTTGGTACAAAGCCCGTTCATCTTGGGGCGCCCACTCCGCACATGTATCCTCGGATACCTGTATCTAAACAGGGGTCGTGCTACTGGGAAATTGTCTGTTGAGACAGCTCCTTCAGCAAAGCTTTCTGGAAAGCAAGGCTGTAGCCTGTGTGACAGGCAAGGGAACTTAGTATAAAATGGGCTAGGTTCCTAGCCGTATCCCTTGTAAAAAGGAATCTTTCCTGATTCCGAAGCCTTTAGCTCTACCACCGGGCGAGGCTAACGAATTAAGTTGGAATGTATGTAGCCCAGGCCTTTGGCGTGAGGTAAGACTGTCTCACGAACAGCCGTCTAAGCGTCCGGGGCAGCTCCCATTGAAATGGCCTGCACTCCCCTCAGCATGGCGACCTGCACTCCCATGATTCTGGCCTGCACTCCCCTCAGCATGGCTGGCGTGGGTATATACTGTTCCCATAGCGACCCCTAGAGGGCGCGGTTCGAAGTTCCCTTGAAAGAGCGTCTCCAGGTTCTGAATGTAACCATGGTTCCCCTAGTGAGGGAGACGAGACTAGCTTCGCCAATCCTCTGGCTCCCTGCCATGCTTCGCGCGGAGTGGCGCAGAGCTTCTGGACGAAGAAGTGAATGACGTGTTTTCCGGTGCCTGTGTTCCCCATAAGACCCCTAGAGGGCACGGTGTCGAGTGATGTCAGAGGCATGTCGTAACCCGAGACTTTCTTCCTGTATTTAAATTTCGTTGGTGTTTTTCATTAATGGCGGTAAAAAGGGGAGTTCTGTTCAACTGAACTGCACACAAAAAAGGATTCTTGTTTGTGGGTACTGGTATCGACGATCCAGGACAAACTATGATATCGTGATCTGAAGCATGTACGCAAACCAGAATATGGTGAATTTTGGATCCAAACAAATTTTTTCCAGACCTCTGACTGTGGAACAATTCTGTTCTGGTTCATATGCACTGCACGACACAAATAAGGGCTCAACATAGAACAGTACTGATGTACTCGGTAGCAGACAGGGCGGCCAGGACAAACTATGAGACTCATTAGGCATTCACAACCTCTTACACACACGCAACGCAGAATATGAAGATTCTGAGGCTGAATAAATTTGTGGCCAATAAAACGGTTGCTGAGGAATGCGTCGTCTGACTGTTAACATGTTGCCAAGCCGAATGATAAGTGCCCACATATTTCTGTTCCACGTAGAGTGAATGACACAGTGTATCAAACAAAGGGGAGGAGCTGTCATCAAAAAACAGGTGCTTAAAAATTAAGATAGTAATCATTGATCAAGAGTGGGTCTAGTGTGATTCAAGAAATTTTCAGCCTACCGTACAATGCAAAAACAATCTAAAATACAAATATACAAAAATTGTCTGATCTGTGCATAAGAGATTATAATAAATGACAATGATTCAATATCACTGATCCACGCTCCTGTAAATCAAACACATGGGGCACAGTCTGAGTTGCATATTAGTTCTGACATTATACACAACTCAATGTGCAGTTTAAATCTTCTTTTGCTCCCCCATTTTATCCATTTTTTTTCTCCCAGGTTTTACCAGTTAGGACCCAGTTTTATAGCTGACATCACTTCCTCCTGCTGGTGTGTTTAATTCAAAGCAGAAGCACTTGAATGAAATGAAACTATGACAAACATGTTCAAGATGTTCACAGTATCTGTGTTACTAATGATGTTTACAGGTATTAAACAAATATACACATAACTAACATCGTAACAGATTGTGTTATTCTAAATGTTATGCACAACTGCCTTTTCCTTTTCTTCCAGGCAGCTGTCTGTCTCGCTTAAAACTGTTCTCCAGACACCTGATGACCTCTTGAAGAATCAAGATGATGCTGCTGTGATCACTTTGTTCTCAAAATATACAGAGCTATGACCAAATATTATGGTAGCAGAAAAAAACGGGTTATGCTGCAATACACACTCACACACACACCCACACACACACACACACACACACACACACACACACACACACACACCACCACACACATATTATATATATTATAAACTAATGTAGATATGTTGTTTAAATTTACTGAAATCCATCTCCCTCCAGTGTGATCTTGTTTAAATATTCAGGCTCACTGGCCGTTTCAACCTGTTTGTCACAATAAAAGGATTCTGCATATAAGGTTATAAACACACATATTTAGTCAAATACAATTATGTTCATTATGTTTGTTGCAAAACTTGCATTATGAACAGCTATGTATTACATATTGGCCATATATTCAAATAGTCTCCATAAAAATGCAACAAAAAACAAACAAACAAAAAAAAAGAAAACTTGAAATTGTTTTTATTTTTATGTGCCTGACGTCCCTGTCAATATTATCAGTTTGAGTTATCAGATGATATTTCATAAATTCCAAGTGTTTTAAAGGCAGTAAAGGAGGAGTTCTGTTCAAATGAAACCCTGCACACACACACACACACACACACACACCACACACACACACACACACACACACACACACACACACACACAATTACTAAGTTACAAATTAGGACAGTTTTGTTTAGCTACCAATTTCAATGTCAAATGTGCCAAAGTGTAAACTCATCTTCTGCACATAGAAAGAGCTTGTTCTAACTGCAAACTACAGCTAAACAGCGTCAAAAGAACACTTGTAGTTTGAGTGTAGAATGTCTAATCAACCTTTAGAACTGATCTTTCACTGTCCGTGTACCCTACAAGATGACATCACTTCCTCTTGTGCCTGTAATTCATCATAGCAGAAGCACTCACTTTATTACAAAGAGCTGACACGATGGAACACTTTCCTTATCAGATCTGCATGTCTGTTGTGGTGGGCTACAGGTAATAAGTAAAAAATATGTTGTGCAAGTGATGATTAACAAAAATGTTACTTTCCATGTTATAATGATCATTTTATTTCAGACATTACCTAATCAATACAATGTTATGTTTCTTTATGGACAGATGGGCTAAACCATGCAAAACTGTTCTCCAGAGACCTGATGACCTCATAAAGAACCAAAATGAATCGGCTGTTATCGGCTGTTCTCACATTATAACGAACTAACAACCAAATGCTGTTGGTACAAACAGAGTCAGAACATGCCTGCGACTCAAGTTTTGATGGGATACCTTTATGTTGGTGAAAATATAGAGCCTGAATTTAAAGACAAGATCAAATTGGAGGGAAATGCAAAGAGAAATGGCACTCATGAACTGACTTGTCAACAACCTCACACCACAAGACAGCGCAGTGTATTTCTGCTGCTAGCATGTTACACAGTGATATAGATAATAAAACCTTAATACAAAAAGCTCTCTAGTCTGTGCCCTCTGCAATCAGCTCTGCCGTCACCTGCGAAGGGCTCAGGGTTTGATTTGCTGACAACATTGAGGTGAGATCACGTTTCCTTTGTATAGTCTTGTTAAATGACAGTGTGTATTTTAAAGATACATGTAGGCACAGTACAGCCCATTTTCTAAAAAGTGTTTGAAGAATCCCATGAGAACCAGAACAATTCAGGCACCGTAGATAGTTTGACTTCATACAGTCAAGTTTTATTCTGGTAGCATCTGCAGAACAGTAGAGGGAGGCAGTTTCTCATGGTATATGCTAATCTTGGATGATACAAACAGCACTTGCTCTTTTATGAATTTCTCATAACTCATTAATTTATTGTCAGTGCCCCAGAGATCATCCCTAGAAATGCATTCTTGCCCTTTATTCACAGCACTGTTACTAAAAGGAAATATGACTAGCATTATTACAAGTGTTTTGTGTTTCAGAACCTTGGTTTTCACAAATACAAAGTGTTTTTATAAAATGATAAACTTCACATTTCAGCCTTTACACCATTTTAAAGAAATTGAGGAGTCATAAAGGATCAATTATTATACTTAATTTGAAACAATTATTATCAAAAACAATTATATATAGTTAGTAACATGTTTAAATATATCTTAGTGTCTCAATTGTTTTGATTTTTATAATGCATTAACTTTTTGTATCACGCTGCATCATTTTTTTTGCAATAAAAATATTGGTTGATTTTCACATTGGTTTTGTAATCAAAAACAGCAGACGGGCTGATTAAAAATGAAGATTCAAGATTTTTTTCAAGATGTTTTTCAGGAATATCATGTTTTGTCCATATTTTAACTTTGTCAAAAATAAAAGGCTCGCAGTTGTAAATTTTCATATAGCAAACAAATGACAGCTAGCTGTTTGGAGCAGAGTTTAAAGAATGATGATGAATCATTATCACTGTCCACTTTCTGAAAAATCAAAAGCATGCACAGCGTGAGTTGCTCATCAGTTCTGCTATTTATACACAACTCATGTGCAGTTTGAATCTTATTCTCCCCATTTTATTCCTCTTTTCTCCCAGGTTTTACCAGTTAGGACCCAATATATTATTTCAGTAAAAAAAAATATTTATGTTTCTCCTCACACCTGTGGGTTTTGATTCGGTGCCAAGAATAGTGAGACAACTTCAGTAAAGAGCAACAATGTTAGATGAGTCATAAATAAGCACATATTTTATATTAGCATATTAATTGTTTTTGACAACAATTTGTTTTGAACTTAAAATAAGTCTAATTAGTTACAGATATAAATATAAATGTTCTGCCATATCAGGTAATAAACATACATATTTAGTCAAAACTACAAAATCATTTCACAAATATGTTTCTGTTGCAAAACTTGCTACATTGTAACCAAGGTATTCAAATAGTCTCCATAACAGAAAAATCTCTTGAAATTGTTTTATATTTTTATAACCCTGTCAATATTTTAGTTTGAGCTATCAGTGATATTTCATAAATTCCAAGAGTTATAAAGCCAGTAAAGCATGAGTTCTGTTTTAAATTAACTGCACACACACTTATTGTGTTCACACCAATTTCAAAATGTGCAAAGTGTAAATCAATCTTCTGCACATAGAAAGAGCTGGTTCTACTGCAAAACTACACATCAAACACTTTAGTTTGAGTGTAGAATGTATAAATCACCTTTAGAACTGATCTTTCACTGTCCCGTGTACCCAACAGATGACATCACTTCTTCCTCTTGTGCCTGTACTTCATCATAGCAAAGCACTCACTTTATTACAAAGGAGCGACACGATGAACACTTTCCTTATCAGATCTGCACTGTCTGTTGTGGCTAAATCAGGTAATAGTAAAAAATATGTTGTGCAAGTGATGATTAACAAAAATGTTACTTCCATGTTATAATGATCATTTTATTTTTCAGACATATACTAATCACTAACAAATATTTTATCTTTATGGACAGTGGCAAACCATGCAAAAACTGTTCTGCAAGGACATGATGACCTCATAAAGAACCAAAATGAATCGGCTGTTATCGTCTGTTCTCACAGTATACAGAGCTACAACCGAATGCTGTGGTACAAACAGAGTCAGAACATGCCTGGACTCAAGTTTATGGGATACCTTTTTAGTGGTGAAAATATAGAGCCTGAATTTACAGACAAGATCAAATTGAAGGGAGATGCATCCAGAAATGGCACCCTGACTATCAACAACCTCACATCACAAGACAGCGCAGTGTATTTCTGTGCAGCATATTACACAGTGATATAGATAATGAAACCTTAATACAAAAAGCTCTCTAGTCTGTGCCTCTGCATCAGCTCTGCCTCACCTGCGAAGGGCTCAGGGTTTGATTTGCTGCCAACATTGAGGTGAATTATCTCGTTAAATAACATGTACACAAATGTCTAAGAGTGTTTGAGGAATCCCATATGAGAACAGAACAATCCCACCACATTTTAACCTCATAGTAAGCTAAATTGATACACAAGTTATATACTTAGCATCCTAGAACAGCAGAGGGAGTTCTTTGGTAATGCTAAATCTGGATTTTAAAGAATTATAAAGAATATAAGAATATATATATCATATTATAGTTTTTAAAAATTAATATACATAATACATATTTGCTTGTATGATAAAAAGAGAAAACCATTACTCGTTATTATGATTTTCTCTTTTTTTGTGTAACTCACTAATTTGTTGTCAGTGCCCCCAGAGATGACATCATTTCCTACTAGAACTGCCTTCTTGCATTTACTTCACAGCACTGTCACCAAAAGCAAGATGACTAGCATTATTACAAGTGTTTGTGTTTCTCTAGCATGCCTCACAGGTAACCATATGTCATAGACTTTTGTTTATGTTTATGAATGTTTATTATATGTATTTGTTTTACACTGATTGTCATTGTATATGTCTATTTTTCTCTCATTACAGTTGCATTTTGTAAAACTGCTTTCCAGTCACCTGGTGACCTCATTAAGAACCAGGATGAATCTGCTGTGATCATAAACATACCAGATATTCTAAACTATGACCGTAGTTCTTTGGTACAAAAAAGACATCATGGGCTTCAAGTTCAAGGGGTTTCTTTAATCTCATATATGACAACCCTGAGTTGGAATTTATAAACAAGATCAAACTTGATGGAGTAATGTGTGAGTAATGATTAATTAAAGTAATGTGTTTGTTACATTAATAAGATATAAAGAGCGCTGGTCACTTTAAGAGTTTGGAATAAGCAATGACGCTGACGCTAATGTTTTCACGCAGTTCAGTGATGTAAGTGTTCAGTTTATGCAGTTCAGTAAAGCTGACGAGAACAATAAAAAAGAAAAATAAGTTCAGGTACGAGTCCTCTTTACAGACGTTACACTCTGGTAGAAAATTATGGTAAATTTCCTGCTGAATTATTTACTTAGGTCAAGGTCTACATCAGCATAAATATGTATGTTTGAAACATTTATTCACTAGAATATCTGAGATCATTATGAGTTTACTTGTTTTGTATATAAAGTGATTCAAACATGGATTACCAACGTGGAGAAAAAATTTCTTCACAGCATGGTGTGGCAGGAAATTGCAGCAATTTGTAGGAAGTACCAAGGGTCCATAATAGAAATTGTTAAGTAGGGGAGGTCAGGTGTCAATACTGATAGAATTATATCAAACAAAAACTTTTTTTTTTTTCTCAACAAAGTATTACTCTAGTCTAAATCAACATGTTCAGAGTTCTCCTTGTCTCGCTGCTTTGGCTTACAGGTGACTATTTTTATATTAAATGATGCTAATGATTTCATAACACAGTTAGTTACAATTAAGTATAATGTGCTTTTTTGTTTCTTTTTACAGGTTCTGTTGTTAATGGCAGTGTTAATCAAAGCCCCTCAAATCTAATTAAATTTGAGAGAGACAATGCAGTACTTGTATGCGAATACAAACATACCATCTTACACTAGGATTTTCTGGTACAAACAAATACTTGGCCCATGACTTCATATTCCTTGGATATATCTGGAATAAGAATTCTTACCCAGAGGATAATCTCAATTAAAAAAACAACAACAACAACAACAAAAAAACACTTCCACTCAAGGGCTTGGTTGAATTTCCCGCTAATATTTGTATCCTTCTGTGAGGGTAGCAGTCATGTGGACTAAATATCAATACTAAATTGGAATTTAAACAATATTCATTTCATAAAATATATTCACAGTTGTTTACAGTGATATAGTGCAATCATTATGTATCTTAATTAGAACAGCATGGCCGTGAACGTATGTTTCTCTAATACACATTTAATATATTAAATATCATCTTACTAAGACATATTATTGGGAGATATAGAGTAACATCTGCATTTTATTTCTGCTGTGCTGTTATAAAGATCTCACACTAAATGACTGAACACTCAAAGTCTGTGTGAGGTGTGTCAAAGGCTGGAGAGTGCTGTATAAAAATATTATTGCATAAAAAGATCAGCATTAGTCAACAGGTGGCAGTCTGGTATAACCAATGCACTGTACTGTATATCAGAACACTTGATACAGGTGTAAGCCGAACCCATAGGGAATATTCCCAGATGAAATTAATGTCAGTCTATAGACAGCTGATAGTTGATAACCACAGAAAAGGATGTTGACTTTGACCTCAGTTTGTAGAAGATTTTAATTATAATTACATAGGATTTAATTAAAAAGTTCTTCTGAAATTAAATGAAACCAAGATCTGTATCACATCCAGATGGAGGTGGCTTTACTTCCTGCCAACATTTACCAACAACTGAATTAAGATACAATAACAGAAATGTTTCTTGGTGTGCATAATTCAATTGTTTATCTACAACTGGAGGTTAAAAGAAACAACAACAACAACTTATAGATTCATTTGTTCCCCCAAGTTGAGAATAGCTGAGACATAGCTGACATCACGTCCTCTCACTCATGTCATTAATGTGTAGCAGAAGCACTTGGTGAAAGAAGTCACGATGAACACACTCCTTAGTGCATCTGTATGCATAATGATATTTACAGGTAATAACAACAAACAAATCTGCATTCTATACATGAATATATCCTGTTTTACACTGTTATACACTGTTTTTTTTTTTTCCACAGCTGCCTGTCTTGGTAAAACTGTTCAACAGACGCCTGACAAACTCATCAAGAATCAAGATGAATCTGCTGTGGTCATGTGCTCTCACAAGATATCAACCTATTACCAAATATTATGGTACAAACAAAGTCCAGACATGTTGGGCTTAAAGTTGATGGGATATCTTAATAATGATGCTAAGAATAAAGAGCCTGAATTTGAAAACAAGATCGAATTGGAGGGAAATGGGAGAAATGATGGCACTCTGATTATCAGCAACCTCACACTGACTGACAGTGCAGTGTATTTCTGTGCAGCATATTACACAGTGCTCAGAATCCTCTCTGTCTGATACAAAAACCTCTTTTAAACCGGCTTGCTTCTGTGAAAGGCATATTTATTTCTCTCCACACCTGTGGGTTTTGATTCAATGCCAACACTGAACACAATAGGTCTAACAAATATAGCAAATAATGAAGTAAAAAACAAAAACAAAATATATTTAATCTAAAATAATTCTGTAATTATTTTGTTGTAAAACGAATAACTGTTTTGTTGCACTAATAATTTCGCCATTGTGTGTCTGTGTCAAATTTCCTCGTCCTGTCCTTCCCACTTAAATTTCACTTTAACATTCTGTCACTTGTAGGCAGTTTTTGAATTATACATTTTGCTCATGCATGATCATGACACATCCTGTACTGCCAACTAACATTTTTATCATCACAGATCATGTTTTAACCCATCCAGCCTCAATGTGTCAGCATCCAGCTGACATGATGAGGAACAATATTCTGTTCATCCTGTTGCTACATTGTGAAACACAGTGAAGGTATTCAAACGCAATCTCCATGAAAGACATTATAGAATAAACGATAATAGAAACCAAAAGTTCAACTTACTACATAAATATTTTAGTTTTCTTCTCTGTATTTAAATTTGCAGGTATCAGTGATGTTTCACAAGTTCCAAGTGTTTTAATCGCAGTAAAAGGGAGTTCTGTTCAACTGAACTGCACACACAAAAAGGATTCTTGTTTGTCCAGATGTACTGGTATCGACAGCGTCCAGGACAAACTATGACTCTAATCGTGTTCACAAGCTCTTTGAACAGCAAACATGACAAATTTTTAGTCATTAAAACTTTAGTCATGTGGAGTCAGATGATAGTGCCGTCTATTTCTGCTCAGTCAGACAGCACACAGTGCAGTGAAGTTTGGCAAGAGTTGAACAAACACAGCTGCAAACATAAACATTTACAGTAACAGTGATCAACAGGGGGCAGTGTGATTCCATAAATGTGATCACACAAATCAATGGTTCAGCCATGAATTATTTTACAGATGGATGGATGCCAAATCAGCATTTCTCCACCACCTCAAAGGGTATGTTACATACAACAAAGTTGTTTACTGCAAGGGTCTAATGATATAAACTTTATAAACTTTATGTGCTATAGATGCATAGTGCTTATGAACTGCTGGGAAAACAGACTTGGATTATTGTATACATCCGCAAAGTGATTTGCGTCATCAGCCCATTTCACCGCATGATTTCTCAGACACCATAAAGAGTGCGTTAAAACTGTAGGAGCTTTATAATCGGGCTATTTTAAATTTACATTTATAGCAGTTTTTACTGTACCATCTTTTTTTTGTCTATGAAATATTACATGTGTATGTATATTAGGCCTAATTTATGTACTACTGTATGCACACTCTGAACTGAATCCAGTCCATGAACTTTTCTTGACAGATGGCTATGTCATTGAGCTGAACAATAAAATTGGTTGTGGTCTGATGTTTGTGCTGAACTATTCCTACTTTCATGTTTCCTGTTTATACTGCTTTTCCCCTGTACTATTATAACTTATGATGTCATTTCCTGTTTAACAACTGCTTGATCTTGAATCTATTGAAAGGTTGGGACTCACTCTACAGTACCTCACTGAACTCAACATGACCAGGGCCATTATTTCATGGATTCTGTTACTGCTTTGTAGGCAAGGTATCAAAAGCTCTTACAATTATCTCCATAGTAACTGAAACAATGTAAAACAAATTTTGTTAAATTTTTAACTAAATTAAACTGTTATTTTTCCACAGGAACAGTAGGTGCAGATGATGTTATACAAAAGCCTAAGATTCTTTGGGGACACAAGGATAGTTCTGTTCATATGAACTGCACACACAATAAGGGCTCAACATACAGACTGATGTACTGGTACAGACAGCGGCAAGGACAAACTATGAGACTCATAGCATTCACAACCTCTTACACCGAACCAGAATATGAAGATTCTGAGCTGAATAAATTTGTGGCCAATAAAACGGTTGCTGAGAATGGATCTCTGACTGTTAACAATTTGCAGCCGAATGATATTGCCACATATTTCTGTTCAGTGAGTGAATACACAGTGTATCAAACTCAGGGGAGAGCTGTACAAAAAACAGGTGTCTTAAAACGAGAGATAATTATTGATCAACAGGGGGCAGCGTGATTCAAGAAATTTTTAGTCTACTCACAAATTGAGCTGTTTGCATAAGAGATTTTAATAAATGATGATGAATCATTATCACTGTCCACCTTCTGTAAATCAAAAGCATGCACAATCTGAGTCTCTGCATATAAGTTCTGATATTTATACACAACTCATGTGCAGTTTGAATCTTATTCTCCCCATTTTATTCCTCTTTTCTCCCAGGTAAAAAAAAATAAAAAAATAAAATAAAAAAAATTATGTATGTTTTTATGTTTCTGCTCACACCTGTGGGGTTTTGATTCAGTGCCAATAATAGTGATGAAACTTTAGTAAAGAGCAACAATGTTAAATGAGTCATAAATAAGCACATATTTATATTAAAATTTTTGAACTTTAAATATGTCTAATTAATTAAAAATATAAATATAAATGTTCTGCATATCAGGTAATATATTTAGTCATTTTTTAGTCATTTTGCAGACGCATATGTAAACAAACATATTAAGTCAAAATACAGTTATGTTCATTATGTTCTGTTGCAAAACTTGTTACATTGTGGCCAAGGTATTCAAATAGTCTCCATAATAGAAAAATCTCTTGAAATTGTTTTATTTTTTATGTCCCTGTCAATATTTCAGTTTGAGTTATCAGTGATATTTCATAAATTCCAAGAGTTCTAAAGCCAGTAAAGCATGAGCTCTGTTTAAATTAACTGCACACACACTTATTGTGTTCACAACCAATTTCAAATGTGCAAAGTGTAAACTCAATCTTCTGCACATAGAAAAAGCTTGTTCTACTGCAAAACTACACATCAAACACTTTAGTTTGAGTGTAGAATGTATAATCAACCTTTAGAACTGATCTTTCACTGTATGTGTGTGTACCCTACAGATGACATCACTTCCTCTTGTGCCTGTACTTCATCATAGCAGAAGCACTCACTTTATTACAAAGAGCTGACACGATGAACACTTTCCTTATCAGATCTGCATGTCTGTTGTGGCTAACAGGTAATAGTATAAAATATGTTGTGCAAGTGATAATTAACAAAAATGTTACTTCCATGTTATAATTATCATTTTATTTCAAACATTACCTAATCACTACAATGTTATGTTTTTTTATGGACAGTGGCAAATCATGCAAAAACTGTTCTCCAGAGACCTGATCACCTCATAAAGAACCAAAATGAATCGGCTGTTATCGGCTGTTCTCACAGTATACAGAGCTATGACCAAATGCTGTGGTACAAACAGAGTCAGAACATGCCTGGACTCAAGTTGATGGGATACCTTTATGTTGATGAGAATATAGAGCCTGAATTTAAAGACAAGATCAAATTGGAGGGGGATGCATCAAAAAATGGCACTCTGACTATCAAGAACCTCACACCACAAGACAGCGCGCAGTGTATTTCTGTGCAGCATATTACACACTGATATAGATAATGAAACCTTAATACAAAAAGCTCACTAGTCTGTGCCTCTGCATCAGCTCTGCCTCACCTGCAAAGGGCTCAGGGTTTGATTTGCTGCCAACATTGAGGTGAGATCACGTTTCCTTGTATAGTCCTTGTTAAATGACAGTGTGATTTAATAGATACATGTACAGTACAGCAGTTTCTAAAAGTGTTTGAAGAATCCCATGAGAACAGAACAATCCCACCATATTTTGACTCCATACAGTCAAGTTTTATTCTGAGCATCTCAGAACAGTAGAGGGAGCTGTTTCTCTGGTAATGCTAAATCCAAACAGCACTGCAATTTCTATAACTCATTAATTTATTGCCAGTGCCCCCAGAAATGCATTTAATTCACAGCACTGTTACTAAAAGGAAATATGACTAGCATTATTACAAGAGTTTTTGTTTCAGAAACTGGTTTTCACAAATACAAAGTGTTTTATAAAATGATAAAACTTCACATTTCAGCCTTTACAACATTTTTAAGAAAAGGGAGGAGTCAAAAGGATCAATTATTATATTAAACAATCATTATCAAACAATTATATTAATTTAGTAACATTTAAATATATCTTAGGGCCCGATCTTGCACCCAGCGCAATTGACTTTGTACACCGACGCATGTGTCATTCCTATTTTGCACCGGCGCAAAGCGCGCTTTTTCCCTCCACAGAAGCACGTCGCTAAACTAGTGAATGAACTTGCGCTCCCTGGGCGGTTCAGCGCAAAAAGGAGGCGTGTTCCGGCGCAAACAATCCCTGGTGCTATTTTGCTGTTCCATTAAACAATTGCGCCACTGACAAGAAAAAAACTTAGTCTAAAGTCAGTGGCGCGTTGCGCATTTTTCATTATGCTATTTTAAGGGCGCATGCTTGACCATAATGTATAGCGTGCACAACGCGCATACACTCTGCTCATGTAATCTACACAGATGCAACAGTTATTTTTGCAAATCATAAATTGTTACACTAAAAAAATATTAACACATGAGATGACGGAAATCATTGTGGTGTGCCACGAAGATGTGAAAAAATAGGCATAAATCTAGCTTACAAATTATTCAGGCTAATTGTAGTAATTAAGGATCAGACCTGTTTGCCCAAAAGTGGCAAGACATATATGTACATCATCAGTCTCCTCGGCTGTGAACCGCTCCTGGCGTGCGCCTGGTAAATACGCCATAATAATAGCAATCCATAATGGAACTTGCGCACCTGCTTTTAAAGGGAATGTTGGATGACTCTCTGATTGGTTTATTTCACGTTACGCCCAAACCACACCTATGAAGAATGAAGCTACTTCAGACCAACCCATTTTAGATTTGCGCCGGGCGCAAGAGCCATTTATCCCGCCGGGAAATAGCAACAGCGCCGAGACCCGCCCTTCTATATATATATTTACATTTTAAATATCGTTAACTTCAATAACAACAAAAGACCATCAACTGCTCCTCAATTGTTTAGATTTTTATAATGCATTAACTTTTTGTTCACACTGCATGTTTTCTGCATAAAAATATTGGTTGATTTTCACATTGGTTTGAACAAAAACAGCAGACGGGCTGATTAAAAATGAAGATTCAAGATTTTTTTTCAAGATGTTTTCAAGGAATATCATGTTTGTCCATATTTTAACTTTGTCAAAAATAAAAGGAGTAAATTTTCATTCAACAAATGGAGCTGTTTGGAGCAGAGTTTAAAGAATGATGATGAATCATTATCACTGTCCACTTTCTGTAAATCAAAAGCATACACAGCGTGAGTTGCTCATCAGTTCTGCTATTTATACACAACTCATGTGCAGTTTGAATATTATTCCCCCCATTTTATTCCTCTTTTCTCCCAGGTTTTACCAGTTAGGACCCAATATATTATTTCAGTAAAAAGAATATTTATGTTTCTCCTCACACCTGTGGGTTTTGATTCAGTGCCAATAATAGTGATGAAACTTCAGTAAAGAGCAACAATGTTAGATGAGTCATAAATAAGCACATGTTTATATTAGCATATTAATTGTTTTGACAAAACAATTTGTTTTGAACTTAAAATATGTCTAATTAGTTACAAATATAAATTTAAATGTTCTGCATATCAGGTAATAAACATACATATTTATTCAAAATACAATTACGGTATGTTCAATATGTTTTGTTTCAAAATTTGCTACATTGTGGCCAAGGTATTCAAATAGTCTCCATAATAGAAAAATCTCTTGAAATTGCTTTATTTTTATGACCCTCTCAATATTTCAGTTTGAGTTATTAGTGATATTTCATAAATTCCAAGAGTTTTAAAGGCAGTAAACCACTACAAAACTACAAATCAAACACTTTAGAACACTTATTGTGTTCACTACCAATTTCAAATGTGCAAAGTGTAAACTCAATCTTCTGCACATAGAAAAAGCTTGTTCTTCTGCAAAACTACACATCAAACACTTTAGTTTGATTGTAGAATGTATAATCAACCTTTAGAACTGATCTTTCACTGTCCGTGTACCCTACAGATGACATCACTTCCTCTTGTGCCTGTACTTCATCATAGCAGAAGCACTCACTTTATTACAAAGAGCTGACACGATGAACACTTTCCTTATCAGATCTGCATGTCTGTTGTGGCTAACAGGTAATAGTAAAAAATATGTTGTGCAAGTGATGATTAACAAAAATGTTACTTCCATGTTATAATGATTATTTTATTTCAGACATTACTAATCACTACAAACGCTTTTATCTTTATGGACAGTGGCAAACCATGCAAAAACTCTTCTCCAGAGACCTGACAACCTCATAAAGAACCAAAATGAATCGGCTGTTATCGGCTGTTCTCACAGTATACAGAGCTACAACCGAATGCTGTGGTACAAACAGAGTCAGGACATGCCTGGATTCAAGTTTTTGGGATACCTTTTTGGTGGTGAAAATATATAGCCTGAATTTACAGACAAGATCAAATTGAAGGGAGATGCATCCAAAAATGGCAGTCTGACTATCAACAACCCTCACACCACAAGACAGCGCAGTGTATTTCTGTGCAGCATATTACACAGTGATATAGATAATGAAACCTTAATACAAAAAGCTCTCTAGTCTGTGCCTCTGCATCAGCTCTGCCTCACCTGCGAAGGGCTCAGGGTTTGATTTGCGGCCAACATTGAGGTGAATTATCTCGTTAAATAACATGTACACAAATGTCTAACAGTGTTTTTGAGGAATCCCATATGAGAACAGAACAATCCCACCACATTTTAACCTCATAGTCAGCTAAATTGATACAAAAGTTATATACTTAGCATCCTAGAACAGCAGAGGGAATTCTTTGGTAATGCTAAATCTGGACAGCACTGAAAAATATACATAATTTAGCGATTTTAAAATGCACTTTTAAAGAATTATTAACATACATACATACATATATATAAAGAGAAAACCATTACTGTTTATTATGATTTTCTCTTTTAACCTTTTTTTTGTGTAACTCACTAATTTGTTGTCAGTGCCCCCAGAGATGACATCATTTCCTACTAGAACTGCCTTCTTGCATTTATTTCACAGCACTGTCACCAAAAGTAAAGATGACTAGCATTATTACAAGTGTTTGTGTTTCTCTAGCATGTCTCACAGGTAACCATATGTCATAGACTTTTGTTTATGTTTATGAATGTTTATTATATGTATTTGTTTTACACTGATTGCCATTGTATATGTGTATTTTCTCTCATTACAGTTGTATTTGGTAAAACTGCTTTCCAGTCACCTGGTGACCTCATTAAGAACCAGGATGAATCTGCTGTAATCATATGTACACACAATATAGCAAACTATGACCGTATTCTTTGGTACAAAAAAGACATCATGGGCTTCAAGTTCATGGGATACCTTAATCTTGACTTTAAATACCCAGAGCCTGAATTTGAAAACAAGATCAAACTGGATGGAGATGGAAGAAATAATGGCACTCTGATTATCAACACCCTCACGCTGACTGACAGTGCAGTGTATTTCTGTTCAGCATATTACACAGTGCTCAGAATCACCCCTATCTGATACAAAAACCCTTCTCAGTTCAAACTTTAAATTCAGTGCTTATCAGCAAATTCACTCCCACTCTGCACCCTGGACTTGTGGAGTTTGAATAACTACCAGTAATGAGAAAACAAAGTCTTAGCATTGCACAAATAAATTGTTCCTTCCTTCATATAAAACTGATTAGTTTAAAATAGACTTCTAATAGACTGAATGCAGTACCCTCTGAAATGAATTTCAAAATGTGACAACAGAAACAAAAAATTTACTTTCTTTAGGATGGTGCCATAAAATAAATAAATAAATAATAATAATAATAATAATAAAAACCTTTTGTTATGTGAAAGGACATAGGACAAAATAAATGAAGGATCTGGAACCTGTATATGTGCTGTATATAAGTGCTTACATTTCTGCAAAACTCAAAAAAACGTTTTTATGCATACAAATCGCTGCAGTTACCAGTTGAAATAAACACTAGAGGCAGTAAAACTCCCACAACTTTTATTTTTTTTCACATGTATGATTTGCAGGTCCACAATTAAGAATAATAAAGCCTAATTTTCGCATAATTACATTATGTTAAGGAATATTATGTTATGAATGCAAAACAATTTTAACATGCTGCGAGATTTGAAAACTGGTGCATTTGTAGGTAAGTGTCACATATCAAGCTTTATATGCATGAGTTTTTTTCTATTTCAGTAGGTTTGCTCGGTAGCTCACGGGATTGTTAACAGTATCAGGTAGGTTTAGGGTTGGGTTTGGTGTAGGGGATATTTCCAGCAAGATACAGCATTAATTTTCAGCAACACTCCTCGAATATTTGAATTATGAACCACCGCAATACGTACCTGAAGCAATGTAATACAAATACAGCAATATGTGCCTATATCAAAGTAACAAATACGTGCCAGGGTCACATATTGAATCTGCGTTTCACTTTGAAACTGCAGTGAAATGTGCAGTAAGGTACGTAAAAACAAAAGTTAAATAAATAAATCAATAAAATCCTGCACATACAGTATTTAAAATAAAAATAAAAGTAGTGCTCCTTGTTTTGTGGAATTAAACTCAATTCATTGCTAGCACTAACCAGAGAGATACACATATACAGGACTTAGTACAATGAGACTTTATGTATCTTTTATGTCATAGTCCTTTATTATAGAGTAAGGACCTAGATATATATTTATTAAATCACACAATATATCTGTAAAGTATATTTATAAGCAGGCCTTTACAGTACATCATAATATTGGTGTATGGCAGTTTTTGTTGCTATTTTTAATACTATAAATAATGATGCTTTTCAGCATCGTCATTAAAATAATCTTAACATCTGCAGATCGTTCTGTTGGAGAAATTAAATGCCTTTTGTTTTCATTGTAACTAAAACAATATCACGTTTTCTTCTGGATTTAATTCATACTCTAGCACACTCACTCACCACATAAACATAATATTTGTAATATTATATTATTTGTTTAATAATATTTATTATATATTAATATTTATTTGCTTCTATATCAATAACATGCATCACAGATAATGTAATATATTTTGAATTAACAAACCTTTTTAAATGAAACATACAAATTTTAGTTCAATGTACTGCAAATTAAATGTTAAATTTTCTGCAAGTATTTTAATATTTGCCACAGTATCTCAAAATTGTGAGGCAATTATCTCTTCAATCTCTTCATTCATGGCAGGAAATTGTTGTAATTTTAAAACTTGTGTGTAGGAGGCGCTAAGGGTCCATAATAGAATCTGTAAACAAATTCTAAGGGCGTGGTAATGTTGCAACACTACAGTATAGAAATGAGGAATTATATCGAACTGAACATTTTTTCCCCCCAGAATATTTTTCCAGTCTAAATCAACATGATCAGAGTTCTCCTTGTCTTGCTATTTTTGCATACAGGTAAAAATGGTATATTACAGTTAATACGTAATACAATAAGGCAATAATAGTGTTTTTATAACATGTACCCTTGTGTTTCTTTTTACAGGTTCTGTTGGCAGTGTTCAGCAAAGCCCCTCAAATCTAATAAAATCAGAGAAAGACAATGCAGAACTTGTATGTGAACACAGCATAGCAACCTACACTATGATTTTCTGGTACAAGCAAACACAAACAAACCATGGATTTACATTACTGGGATATATCTGGAATAAAAACTACTTTCCAGAGGATAATTTTAGTAAAAAAATCCAGCTGGATGGAGATGGAGCCAAGAATGGTTCCTTAAAAATCCTCCAACTTGAAGCCAGTGACAGTGCAATGTACTACTGTGCAGCTAGTTTCCACAGTGTGATGAGCAGTCATGCCACAATACAAAAAGCTCTGAAAGCAGCAGTGCTGCACAATTAACCACAGCAGCTCTTTTGCACCTGCTGAAGCACTTGGTTGAATTTCCTGCTAATATTTGCATCCTTCTGAATTGAAAACTTAAACAGGTGATACTAAATACATGCAAGTAATAACTGGCTATCTAGTATTGTTTTGTTAAAACATTGTATATTTGAATTAGCATTAATTTCATTTGATTTTATTCATTAATATTTCTTTCTACATTCAGTATTCTTGGTAAAAGTGTTCTCCAGACTCCTGATATCCTGAAGAAAGAAAATGAGTTTGTTGAGATCAAGTGTTCTCACAGTATACAAAACTACTATATGTCATATAGTGGTAGAAACAAAGCCAGAGCATCACAGACCTTCAACTCATGAGTCACATTAATGTTAAACAAGAAACCACAGAGCCTGAGTTTAATGTTAAGATCAAACTGGATGGAGATGGAAGAAATAATGGCACTCTGACTATCAACTCCCTCATGCTGACTGACTGAGTGCAGTGTATTTCTGTGCAGCATTTGACACAGTGCTCAGAATCACACAAAAACCCTCTTGTGCTGTATAAGTTTATCAGTAACTGCAAATTCAGTTTAACTTTACACCTGGGTCTGTGGTTCAAATAAATACAACACACATCAGTATCTTAGCAATACAGAGGGATTAATCATTCTGACATACAGTAATAATATTAAATATTAAAACTAATAAGTAATCATTATCATTATTAAATGTATAATTTGCACGAAAAAAGATAAACGAATTTAGCAAATGTACATACATATTGGAAAAAATATTGTGGGTAATATGGCTAGTGTGCAGTCAAGATGTAGTAGTTATTATAATCACTTGGAGGAGCTCTTGATTAATTTATGTGCAAATTATGTTGCACGAACCACTTTGAAATGTTATTGCATTGCTCAGTAACAATTCAGAATTAAAATGCAAAACACATATCACTTTATTTACTGCTCTGTGTTTACTTGCACGACAATCAAAGCACCATTACTTAGTAGTGCATTTATAATATTTGAGATGTAAATTTGGTCAAATGGCTTTTGCTACACAAATGATGTTAAAAGGAATAGTTTCCGTAAAAATCATAATTATGCAGGTTTGGAGCTTACATGAGGGTATGTAAATAACAGAATATAAATTTTGTGGTCAACTATCCCTTTAACTGCTCCCAGCCATTCAATTTCCATTGATTTCCTCTTTGCAGATGTTATTTGATTAAGGATTTTTCCGCCTAGCTTGTTTGCATCCACATACTAATATTTGCTCTGCTTTTGTAGTTGTGGATTTTGAACACACCCAGAATATTCTACACCCCTTTTGATGTAATGAAAACCCAGATTCAGTGGTAACACCTCTCCGGTTAGTGACAGCACATAAGACATGTCACATTTTGTCTTGGAGAATCAGAAATTGTCATGCTGTTGGCATTATATTGAAACCAGGTGCCAAGATGAATCCAGGGTTAGTTTTTCTCTCATCATATCACTTCAGTGGATCACAGGTATTTGACAATCTCAATGAAAAAGCATTGAAATCAAATCTAACATGCACTCATATTAACTATATATTCTATATTTTCCATACTTCTTTTGTCAGGTTTTGCAGATGTAAATGCTGTTTACACAGTCACCAAACTTTATGCTCGCTGCTAAGGAAAATGCCACTCTCAACTGCAATCACACTAAAGGTGATACTTATAACACAATGTACTGGTTTCGTCAGCATCAAGGAAAAACTATGGAGCTCATAGTGTACACAACAAGTTTTGGCACTGTGGAATTTGGAAAGCTGGAAAAAACGAAATACTCAGTCAAACATGAATCTGCTGCCAAGGGTGTTCTTACTGTGATAAGTCTGGAGTCTGATGACAATGCGCTGTATTTGTGTGCAGTGAGTGAACACAGTGAAGCAGAATCATTTCACAGATGTACAAAAACCCACCTTTTTAATCTGTCATGACAACTGATATAAAAGATCACACAGACAGGTGGCGCTCGTGTTTGTCACAATGCAGCCTTATAGAAGGACTTAGATCTTTATGTATTTTACATGACATACCTGTAAACTCACAGCTAGCACATTCTCACAACAAGTAAACATGATCAGGACTGTCCTCAGTGTTTTTTTTTTTCTCATCTGTCTCTCAGGTAGAAAATATTTGACTATACACATCCTTCACATTTTTTTTTTACAAAGTCATGGTTTTTCCACTATTTAATAAACAGCTAAGTATTATTATTATAAATTAAAATGAATAAATAATTATTCAATAAAAGCATAAACAGGACTGTATGAAATTATTAACATATTTCCACCTTTTTTTTAAAAAGATATTTCAAATAGTAAAGATATCCATCAGACTCCCAAAGATCTGATCAAGGATCCTGAACAATCTGAAGACCTCCACTGTTCTCGTAGTTCATCTTACAATGTCATGCTCTAGTACAAACAAAAGCGTGGCAAAAGTTTGGAGTTGCTTGGATATCTTGTGGGTTCTAGTGATGCAGTTGAGGATAAGTTCAAAAATAAAATCAAAATATCAGCCTGATAAGGATCTTTATTTTTTTTTTTTTTCATTTGAAAGCTCCGCAGCCTCAGACCCCAATAAAAAAATAAAGTCATAGAGGATTGAACCTCAGTGAGTTTACATAATTCTTTTTTTTTTACTAATTTATTTTAATTAAACTTCTAATTTTAAACAAACAAACAAACAAACAAAAATCTGGTTATTCATTTTATAGTTTAAAATGTGAACAACAGAGGGCAGTGTTGTAACTACAAATATTTTAGATTTTACCCCAATATGACATCCTCTGTAAAAGATGGAAACATTTCTTATATCTCATACATAATCCCGTTCTCTTTCCACTGGCATGTAATAGCACACATCACTTTGTTCTTAAGGAAGAGTAACTTGTGTCAACATGAGTCAACTTCTGATTAATTTATGCAACCTCTATTTGTTCTCCACTCTGGATTCAGGGTATGTATTGCTATTATTATTATTATTATTTTTAAATATATTACATTCATGTACATATATGATATTAGCTACAGTACATCACAAACCCAATCTATAGAGATGAAATTCATGATCACTGCTTAAACTGCCTCAATCATTTCATCTTTTTTTTTTTTTTTTTTTTTTTAGGTTCCACTTTGAGTGACTAAGTTGTTCAGAATCCTTGTGACGTGATAGTGAATGTT
Source organism: Cyprinus carpio (assembly GCF_018340385.1). NCBI lineage: Eukaryota > Metazoa > Chordata > Actinopteri > Cypriniformes > Cyprinidae > Cyprinus > Cyprinus carpio. The sequence continues at coordinate 21,809,661 of NC_056613.1, forward strand.
ACAGATTCTCCAGAGCTGTAGTGTTCCCATTGCATCTCAAGCTATGACCGTATCCTGTGGTATAAACAAACCTGGGATGGACAGCTTGTTTTATTGGGATAGCTCCTTGGTATATTCCATAATTAAGAGTCTGAAGTCAAAACAAATTAAATTTAGATGGTGATGGAAATAAAAATGGCAAATTAACAAACAATCCCTGGAGTTTAATGATACTGTCACATATTTCTGTGTAGCATCTACACAGTGCCACACATTTGGTGTATCATTTCTACAAAAGCCGGCTGACGGGCTACAATTGACCACAGAATGCTTATCGACTCACCTTTGAATTGCAGTTTTAACGTGGATTTCGCTCCAAACATCTGCTGAGTCTGATGTCACAACCTATGTCTCTTACCTCAAATGACTTCAGTTCAGACTCTAACTCATTCAATATGATCAGAGTTTTGGTTGTGGTTATTGCTTCTGTGTTCTGGCAAACAGGAAATTCACTGGCGACCAGCATCATTAATACCCAACAAATTTATACACTTTGACATAATTTATAATGATTGCATTGTTTCCTTTTGTCCGGGACCTGTTAGCAGTAAAGTTCACCAAGTACCTCCAGATCTACTGCTGAATCTTTATGAAACACTGCATGTCAAGTGCAGCCACAACATTAATGATTATGTCACTTTTCTGTGATATCAGCAGCTGATTGGTGCTCCAGACCTTAAACTCATCAGATATGTGTATTATAAAATACCAGCTATTGAGCATGAATATACAGAGCTCTTTGAAGTGAGGGGAGAAGCAGATCTTTACTCTCTAAAATTAAGACAAACTCAAGACAATGGCATGTACTTCTGTGCTTCACGTGCACAGTACTAAAAATGTGCATTTTACCTCACAAAAACCCTCAGAGATCTGATCTGTTAAACACAACATCCTACACATTTGCAAAGATCACAGTCTATGAATTGTATTCCAACAGCCTTGATGTTATGCATCAGTTAGAATGAAACGGCGTAGTTTCCTATCAGTTGGGGGCAGTGTGTCTTCATGCATCACTTATGACACTCTGGTAGTTTTATATACTCAGTGAATGCACGTCAGACCTGTCACTACTTCTATAAGCCCCCACTCAGAATGTTCCTGAATCTGTTCATATACATAAGTTTGATGCTATCAGTCTCAGGTAATGTTAATATAATTTATATGTCATAATACACTTCCTAATAATACAAATTTAGGTTTGTAGTTGTGATTTCTGTTGTTTTTCTGTAGGTTTGTAATTGTGATTTTTGTTTTCACAGGTGAAAAGGGTGACATGACTGTTCACCAGAAACCTTACAATCTGATAATAAATTACGGCGAATCTCCTGAAATTAAGTGCTTCCACAAAATCCCAGGCTATGACCGCCTGTTGTGGTACAAGCAATCCCAGAGTGAAGAGTTAACATTCATGGGATATCTACTTGGTGACACTGGATACTCAGAAAAAGCTTTCCAGAACAAAATTAAAATACGTGGTGATGCAAATAATTTTCATGGCTCTTTAACTCTGATCAATTCTACATCAGAAAACAGTGCTGTTTATTTCTGTGCAGCCTATTACACAGTAACACTAAAATTTGTTCCTCCCTTACAAAAACCCAGTATTAAGAATTATTGTTTATAGTCCTACACCTGTGATAAACCACTGCTAGATAATATAATGCTCTTTTTCAGAGCCTAGTGAGTTCCCTTCCTACTTACACAGGCAGCTGCCATCTGTGACGTTCTGATAAAAACCAAGCTTTACATTTAAATGATTTTGAACACTCCATATGAATAACTTCATATGAAGTGACTCACCTACAACTGATTTCAATAGTATGATTATTTTGCTAGTGAAACACACACCACCTCTAAATGTGTTCTGTCCAATTAAAACTTTCCAAACAGATGAAAAATTCCTTACTTAGTCTTAGTGTATATGCATGACATTTGTTTTCTGTTGTTGTCTGTAATGGCCAAATACATTTTAAATTACTAAAAATTATAGTTCACCCAAAAATGAAAATTTGATGTTTATCTGCTTACCACCAGGGCATCCAAGATGTAGGTGACTTTGTTTCTTCAGTATCACACAGACCAAGATTTTTAACTCAAACCGTTGCAGTCTATCACTCTTATAATGTAAGTGGATGGAATCATGGATAAAACATACAATAAAACTAAAAAAAAAAAAACATACACAAACGAAACAAACTTAAACTCTGCGGCTCGTTGACGATACATTGATGTGTAAAGACACAAAACTATCAGTCTGTGCAAGATTCACACAATGTCTGAACTGTTAGAACTCTCCTGAGCGTGTCCTCCTGAGTGCATTCTCAGCAGCAGGCACAAGAGGAGTTTGAATTTGTTGAAATTTGTTTTTTATAACCAGTAGGGGACTCCTTTGAGCTTAAATAAAGTTACTGATCACGTGGAGGGAAACAGGCTTTATAAAACAGAGCATTGAGTTTGTGTTCGTTTAAAGTGTTTCATTCTACACATCCTGTTCAAACCTCACACACACTGCTGTTCATTCATGTCATTCCTCCAGCACTGAAGCATCAACATGATATTTACAGTGTGCTTGATTTATTTAGCAGCACCTCCATTCTGGGTCTCAGGTAAAATATTTCATTGTTTATTGTCTTAATTTGTTCCTCCAGTTATTGTTTTTTCTGCTTACTTCTACTACTAGCCAAATACACCTCTGTCTGTTTTCAACAGGAGAATCACTAAGTGATCAAGTTCATCAGAATCCACCTCATCTGATAACAAATGCTGAAAAAACAGTTCAGCTCAGCTGTTCTCACACCATTTCAGACTATTACACAATATTATGGTATCAGCAGCTGAAGGGTGATAGTGCTTTAAATCTTATTTGTGTATATGTGTATTATAAAGATCCAACCACCGAAAACCAATATAAAAATCAGTTCAGCATTAAAGGAAATGGTGCAGAATCCTCTACTCTTAATGTAACATTAAAAAGGGAACATGTTGGGAGTACTGCAGTATATTACTGTGCTGCCAGTAAAGCACAGTGTGGAAAATCCTTTAATCACTCTTACAAAAACCTTCTGCTAAACCCTGTCACCACAACATTATTAGCACCTGAATGCACCCATACACCCCAAACATGATCACTCAGTGCACCCATATTAAGTTGTTGTATGATTAATTTTATATGCTATTATGTCTCTAAGCATTTAATTCATATATACAATTATACATTTTATTGTTTTTAAAATTATTTTATATAATTCAGCTATCTCCATTGCTGTTAATTGCTTGCATTATCCGTTACTTATTATTTTATTTTGACACTTGTATTTTTTAAAGTGTAAAGTGAAATTGATGATGCAGTCACTGTAATTCTTGTCATGCATCTACAAAGTACATGCGTTAATTTATTTATTTATTTTTGAAGGAGGGAAAAAGCTGGGAGAAGGATTTTAAGCAGAGAGCATCAGCTGTGAGCTGTAACAAAATCTATAACCTCAACAAAAACATGCAGATTCACATCTAACATCTGCTCATCTGTCAATGTATGAAATTCTACATTACTATAGGGATGAGTGGATAACGTATTTCTATAAAAAATTTTTTGTATTTTTATGTTAGTTCATGCACATAATTTAAACTATTCACACGTTAAAAAAAAAATCTAAACATGTTTTAGTTCATTAACCTTCAAGTAGTCTAATTTATGAACTTAATTTATAGTCCTTTAGAGTTGATTTGTTGAAATTGTTTTTATTATAACCAGTAGGGGTCTCCTTTGAGCCTAAATAAAGTTACTGATCACGTGGAGTGAAACAGTCTTTATAAAACAGAGCATTGAGTTTGTGTTCGTTTAAAGTGGTTCATTCTTCACATCCTGTTCAGACCTCACACACACTGCTGTTCATTCATGTCATTCCTCCAGCACTGAAGCATCAACATGATATTTACAGTGTGCTTGATTTATTTAACAGCACCTCCATTCTGGGTCTCAGGTAAAATATTTCATTGTTTATTGTCTTTATTTGTTCCTCCAGTTATTGTTTTTCTGCTTACTTGTACTACTAGCCAAATACACCTCTGTCTGTTTTCAACAGGAGAATCACTAAGTGATCAAGTTCATCAGAATCCACCTCATCTGATAACAAAAGCTGAGAAAACAGTTCAGATCAGCTGTTCTCACACCATTACAGACTATTACATAATATTATGGTATCAGCAGCTGAAGGGTGATAGTGCTCTAAATCTTATTGGGTATGTGTCTTACACAAATCCAACCACTGAAGGCCAATATAAAATTCAGTTCAGCATTGGAGGAAATGGTGCAGAATCCTCTACTCTTAATGTAACATTAAAAAAGGAACATGTTGGGAGTACTGCAGTATATTACTGTGCTGCCAGTAGAGCACAGTGTGGAAGATCCTTTAATCACTCTTACAAAAACCTTCTGTTAAACCCTGTCACCACAACAACATTATTAGCACCTGAATGCACCCATACACCCCAAAAACATGATCACTCAGTGCACCCCATCTTAAGTTGTATGATTAATATTGTATATATATATATATATATATATATATATATATATATATATATATATATATATATATATATATATATATATATATATCAGCGGGCACTTTATTAGGTAAACATATCCACCTTTTTCCTCAATGTGGAAGTAAGCCTATGGGTGAGACTTCTGTTTCATTAGCCGCTATAGGTAAACAATGAGGAGAATAACAACGTGCAGTAAACGGTAAAATTGTTTGCAGTACAAACCAGGGCTAAGTTTCCAAAAAGCTTTGTAAGACTAAGAAGTTCGTAAAAACGATCATACGACTGATCTTAATATTACGGTCTGTTTCCCAAAAGCATCGTAACTTAAGTAGCACTTGAAAAACAACGAAGATCTACGAGTGCTCTGGACAAACCGCAAATCCCAAATTCCATCGTAAAAAGGCAGATTTATGCAGTCACCTTCAGGACACTCGGCAGATTGCACCTTTAACTTGATTCAAGTGCAATGTGATTATAATATAAGGATTTGATTGTGCTTTATTGTACACTTTATGACTTGTTTTCTTTATTTTTTTTTATTCATTTATAAATGAAATAATTAAAAGGGACAGAAAAAATTGAAATACACATCTAAATTAAATGATTGAAAAAAAAAAAACGAATAAAAGAAATAATGTAGGAAATGCTTCAAAGACTGGGGGGAAAAATATGTCAATGTCAATGAAGTGCACGAAAACCAGCTATGTATTAAACCCAGAAATTACGTCTCTCTCTCTCTCTCTCTCTCTCTCTCTCTCTCTCTCTCTACTGTATATAAAGTACATTATATATAATTATGTAAAGTATAATATTATAAACTACAATATAATATAATATTGTATTGTATTATAGTTATTATATCCAAGTTGTCTGTCTGGATCGCAGCATTAGGTTACCGTCAATAATAAACGATCGTGTACTACAATTACGAACCATTTTATAAGGTGACATTTCAGCACTTGACAAATGGATAGTGACTCCTAAGTAGCACTTAAAGCACAGCTACGTGCGATTGCTTTATGTGCATTGTTGGGAAACGCACGTGAAACAATAACGAACGATCGTAAAATTACTCGTAGAAAACGCTCTTAAGCGCTAAGATCAATCGTTATCGGGAAACCGGCCCAGTGTGTTCTTAATTAAGATAACAGATTAAAATAATATGATAGGGCACATCAATTGTCAATATCAAGCAGCAAAATGAACTGATTTGTACAGCTAAAAATAGCTGGACGCAAATTAGACCAGAAGCTACACCCATAGAATTTACAAATGGCGGTGCCCATTTTTACTCCAGGAAAAAAGATGGATTCAATTTCTTGGTAAAACAAATTTCTAATCAGCCAATCACATGGCAGGAACTTAATGCATTTAGGCATCTAGATGTGGTGAAGATGACTTGCTGAAGTTCAAACTGAGCATCAGCATGGGAAGGAAGAGGATTTAAGTGACTTTGAACGTGGAATTGTTGTTTGTGCCAGACGGGCTGGTCTGAGTATTTCAAACACTGCTGATCTACTGGGATTTACACACATAACCATCTCTAGGGTTTACAGAGAATGGTCTGAAAAAGAGAAAATATTCAGTGAGCAGCAGTTGTGTGGACAAAAATGCCTTGTTGATGTCAGAGGTCAGAGGAGAATGGTCAGACTGGTTAGAGATGATAGAAAGGCAACAGTAACTCAAATAATCACTCGTTACAACCAAGGTATGCAGAATATCATCTCTGAACACACAATACGTCAAACCCTGAATCAGATGGGCTACAGCAGCAGAAGACCACACCGGGTGCCGATCCTGTCAGCTAAGAACAGAAAACAGAGGCTACAATTCACACAGGCTCACCAAAATTGGACAATAGAAGATTGGAAAAACGTTGCATCCAAAAACTCTTTCCAAAATGTATGCTATTCATTTACTATAGTAGCTTGTAACAGCCAAATACATTTTAAATTACTTAAATGTGTAAATAAAGTGAACCTGGCATGCTCTTCTTTGAGTGCGTTCACATATGTGTCAAAATTCTGCCCTGAATCTATTCAAGTGTTGACCAAAGTCTGAAAGGTAATGTAATCAAATGGGAGGTGACTGTTTTTGCTCTATTCAGGACAATATGTAACCTGTTAATGGAAACCTACATGTGTTCATTTCCCCCTTTCTTTTACAAAGCAACTCCATAGCATCTGGTTTAATCAGTATATGAGAAACTCCTCAATGACTGAGTTTTTTGAAGGAGGGACTAATCTATTCCAGCATTATATTTCCATTCCACTAGATGTCCTCACATGTATTTATAGTGGCTGAGTTTCTTTACATCACTCATAAAACAAATAATGTTTGGTTTTCTGATTTTGCTTTTGTTCCTTCCATTAGGTAAACACAAATAACTTTTTTACATTTTCTTTTTTTTTTTTGGAATCATTGAGAATAATTGCTTTTAATGTAAATTCCTTCCTTCTGTTCTCATCTTCTTTTACAGATTTGGGATTAGAGCAATCACCTCATCTCTTTGTAACTGAGGATCTCAATGTGACCCTAAAGTGTTCGCAGATTGGAACATCACATAACAGCATGTACTGGTTCAGAAAAACACCCACTGAACCATTGGAGCAGATAGTGCTTTTCTTTGTTAAAACAGAAAGCTGGGAGAAGGATTTTAAGCAGAGAGCATCAGCTGTGAGGAACGGGGCATCTTTAGACCTGACTCTTGCCAAAGTACAGCACTCTGACAGTGGTGTTTATTACTGTGCAAAGCAAGAGGCACATCAGTGTAACCCAATCTATAGCCTCAACAAAAACATGCAGATTCACATCTAACACCTGTTCATCTGTCAATGAATGAAATTCATTACTATAGGGATGAGTTGATAAGGGATGTTCAGTCTCACGTGAGATTTCTCAGTTGTCAGTAGTAAAACAGACGTTAACAAATCAAAGCATGTTTCAGCCCATTAACGTATAGTAATCTAATTTATGATTTTTCTTGACACAAACTGAACTCAATTTAGAGTAGATTTAGAGCTGTTGACAGTCAAATTGTTGAAATTATTATAACCAGTAGGGGTCTCCTATGAGCCTAAATAAAGTTACTGATCGTGGAGTGAAACAGGCTTTATAAAACAGAGCATTGCGTTTGTGTTCATTTAAAGTTCCTCATTCTACACATCCTGTTCAGACCTCACACACACTGCTGTTCATTCATGTCATTCCTCCAGCACTGAAGCATCAACATGATATTTATAGTGTGCTTCATTTATTTAACAGCACCTCCATTCTGGGTCTCAGGTAAAATGTTTCATATTTTATTGTCTTTATTTGTTCCTCCAGTTATTGTTTTTCTGCTAACTTGTACTACTAGCCAAATACACCTCTGTCTGTTTTCAACAGGAGAATCACTAAGTGATCAAGTTCATCAGAATCCACCTCATCTGATAACAAATGCTGAGAAAACTGTTCAGCTCAGCTGTTCTCACACCATTACAGGCTATAGAATGATATTATGGTATCAGCAGCTGAAGGGTGACAGTGCACTAAATCTTATTGGATATGTGAATTACAAAGATCCAACCACTGAAAACCATAAAACTCAGTTTGCCATCGGAGGAAATGGTGCAGAATCCTCTACTCTTAACATTACATTAAAAAAGGAACATGTTGGGAGTACTGCAGTATATTACTGTGCTGCCAGTAGAGCACAGTGTGGAAGATCCTTTAATCACTCTTACAAAAACCTTCTGTTAAACCCTGTCACCAAAACATTATTAGCACCTGAATGCACCCATACACCCCAAACATGATCACTCAGTGCACCCATATTAAGTTGTTGTATGATTAATATTATACGCTATTATGTCTCTAAGCATTTAATTCATATATACAATTATAAATTTTATTGTTTTTAAAATGATTTCATATATAATTCAGCTATCTCCATTGCTGTTAATTGCTTGCCTTATCCGTTACTTATTATTCTTTGTATTTTTTAAAGTGTAAAGTGAAATTGATGATGCAGTCACTGTAATTCTTATCATGCATCTACAAAGTACATGCGTTCAATAAATAATTAATTAATTATTTTTTTTTTTTTTTGAATGAGGGACTAATCTATTCCAGCATTATATGTCCATTCCATTAGATGTCCTCACAGAAAACTATAGCTACTGAGTTTCTTGTCTCATAAAAACTAAAATCTTCTTCTATTATGTAAACAAAAATAACTTATTTAAATAGTTTTTTATTTATTATTATTTTTTTTTAAGAATCATTGAGACTAATTGTTTTTAATTAAAATCCCTTCCTCATTTTCTCTCCTTGCTTTACAGATTTGGGATTAAAGCAATCACCTCATCTCTTTGTAACTGAGGATCTTAATGTGACCCTAAAGTGTTCCTAGATTGGAACATCACATAACAGCATGTACTGGTTCAGAAAAACACCCACTGAACCATTGGAGCAGTGCATTTCTACATTAAAACAGAAAACTGGTAGAAGGATTTTAAGCAGAGAGCATCAGCTGTGAGCCGTAACCCAACAAAAGCATGCAGATTCACATCTAACTCCTGCTCATCTGTCAATGAATGAAATTCTACATTACTATAGGGATGAGTGGATAATGTATTTCTATACATTTTAGTATTTTTAAGTTAGTTCATTCACATAATTTAAACTATTCCCACATGTAAAGAAAAAAAATCTAAACATGTTTTAGCTCATTAACCTACAAGTAGTCTAATTTATGATTTATGAACTTAATTTAGAGTCCTTTAGAGTTGATTTGTTGAATTCGTTTTATTATAACCAGTAGGGGTCTCCTTTGAGGCTAAATAAAGTTACTGATCACGTGGAGGGAAACAGGCTTCAAAAAACAGAGCATTGAGTTTGTATTCGTTTAAAGTGGTTCATTCTACACGTCCTGTTCAGACCTCACACACACTGCTGTTCATTCATGTCATTCCTCCAGCACTGAAGCATCAACATGATATTTATAGTGTGCTTCATTTATTTAACAGCACCTCCATTCTGGGTCTCAGGTAAAAAATATTTAATTGTTTATTGTCTTTATTTGTTTCTCTAGTTTATGCATTTCTACAAACTTCTACTACTTAATTTTGTCTGTTTTCAACAGGAGAATCACTAAGTGACCAAGTTCATCAGAATCCACCTCATCTCATAACAAAAGCTGAGAAAACAGTTCAGATCAGCTGTTCTCACAAAATTAAAGACTATAACACAATATTATGGTATCAGCAGCTGAAGGGTGATAGTGCTCTAAATCTTATTGGATATGTGTATTACACAAATCCAACCAATGAAAACCAATATAAAACTCAGCTTCAGCATTGGAGGAAATGGAGAAGAATCCTCTACTCTTAATGTAACATTAGAAAGAGAACATGTTGGGAGTACTGCAGTATATTACTGTGCTGCCAGTAGAGCACAGTGTGGAAGATCCTTTAATCACTCTTACAAAAACCTTCTGTTAAACCCTGTCACCAAAACATTATTAGCACCTGAATGCACCCATACACCCCAAACATGATCACTCAGTGCACCCATATTAAGTTGTATGATGTATATTATAATGATAAATGACTGCTCAGTGATGACCACTAATATGGCGACCAAAGAAAAAAAGAAAAAAAAGAAAAATTCCATAAACTCTGTCCGAATGTATGCCATTTGTTTTCTATAGTAGCCTGTAACAGCCGAATACACTTTAAATGTGCAAACACAATGAACATGACATGCTCTTCCTTGAGTGTATTCACATACTGTATACATACGTTACAACCAAGGTATGCAGAATATCATCTCTGTACACACAATACGTCGAACCCTGAAGCAGATGGCCTACAGCAGCAGAAGACCACACCGGGTGCCACTCCTGTCAGCTAAGAACAGGAAAGTGAGACTACAATTCGCACAGACTCACCAAAATTGGACAATAGAAGATTGGAAAAAGGCTGCATCCAAAAACTTTGTCCCAATGTATGCTATTCATTTACTATAGTAGCTTGTAACAGCCAAATACATTTTAAATTACTTAAATGTGTAAACAAAGTGAACCTGGCATGCTCTTCTTTGAGTGCGTTCACATATGTGTCAAAATTCTGCCCTGAATCTATTCAAGTGCTGACCAAAGCCTGAAAGGTAATGTAATCAAATGGGAGGTGACTGTTTTTGCTCTATTCAGGACAATATGTAACCTGTTCATGGAAACCTACATGCATTTATTTCTCATTTTCTTAGATTTCAACAAAACCCACTCCTCAATTAAATTTTTTTTTTTCTTTTTTTTTTTAAAGGAGGGACTAATCTATTCCAGCATTATGTCCATTCCACTAGATGTCCTCACATGCAACTATAGCTGCTGAGTTATTTAACCCAATCTATAGCCTCAACAAAAACATGCAGGCTCACATCTAACACCTGCTCATCTGTCACTGAATGAAATTCATTACTATAGGGATGAGCTGATGACATATTTCTATACATTTGTTTTGAATGCCTATTATTATTTTAGTTTAAACACAGAATTTAAACTTTTCCACATTTAAGAAGGTTTATACATAAAAAAATAAATTTAAAAAATGCATAAAATATTGTTTTAGTCATATCATTGCCTTTAAAACATTGTTTTAATCTGAGTAAGTGGTCAACATATTGAGATCAATTGATAAGCCGAATACTGTTTGCTCTCTTTTTAACATATTATTTGCCACATTTTGTTCATTTAGGTCCATTTACACCTGGTCTGATTTAAATAAACTAAATTATTCCTGGTGTGTTCAGTCTCATGTGACATTTCTCAGTTGTCAGTAGTAATACAGACGTTAACAAATCAAAGCATGTTTCAGGCCATTAACATATAGTAGTCTAATTTATCATTTTTCGATACAAACGGAACTCAATTTAGAGTAGATTTAGAGCTGTTGACAGTCAAATTGTTGGAATTATTATAGACAGTAGGGGTCTCCTTTGAGCTTAAATAAAGTTACTGATCACGTGGAGGGAAACAGGCTTTATAAAACAGAGCATTGAGTTTGTATTCATTTAAAGTGGTTCATTCTACACATCCTGTTCAGACCTCACACACACTGCTGTTCATTCATGTCATTCCTCCAGCACTGAAGCATCAACATGATATTTACAGTGTGCTTGATTTATTTAGCAGCACCTCCATTCTGGGTCTCAGGTGAAATATTTCATATTTTATTGTCTTTATTTGTTTCTCTAGTTTATGCATTTCTACAAACTTCTACTACTTAATTTTGTCTGTTTTCAACAGGAGAATCACTAAGTGATCAAGTTCATCAGAATCCACCTCATCTGATAACAAATGCTGAGAAAACAGTTCAGCTCAGCTGTTCTCACAAAATTAAAGACTATAACATGATATTATGGTATCAGCAGCTGAAGGGTGACAGTGCACTAAATCTTATTGGAAATGTGTATTACAAAAATCCAACCACTGAAGACCAATATAAAACTCAGTTTGCCATCGAAGGAAATGGAGAAGAATCCTCTACTCTTAATGTAACATTAAAAAAGGAACATGTTGGGAGTACTGTAGTATATTACTGTGCTGCCAGTAGAGCACAGTGTGGAAGATCCTTTAATCACTCTTACAATAAACCTTCTGTTAAACCCTGTCACCACAACATTATTAGCACCTGAATGCACCCATGCACCCCCAAACATGATCACTCAGTGCACCCATATTAAGTTGTATGATTAATATTTTATATATATATATATATATACACACACTCAGCGGCCACTTTATTAGGTACACCTATCCACCTTTTTCCTCAACGCGGAAGTAAGCCTATGGGTGAGACATCCGTTTCATTATATAAAATAAAAATAAAATAACAAGGAGAATAACAACTTGCAGTAAACAGTAAAACTGTCTGCAGTACAAACCAGTGTGTTCTTAATTAAGATAACAGATTAAAATAATATGATAGGGCACATCAATTGTCAATATCAAGCAACAAAACGAACTGCTTTGTACAGCTAAAAATAGCTGGACGCAAATTAGACCAGAAGCTAGACCCATAGAATTTACAAATGGCGGTGCCCATTTTTACTTCAGGAAAAAGGTGGATTCAATTTCTTGGTAAAACAAATTTCTAATCAGCCAATCACATGGCAGGAACTTAATGCATTTAGGCATCTAGATGTGGTGAAGATGACTTGAAGTTCAAACTGAGCATCAGAATGGGGAAGGAGGGGATTTATGTGACTTTGAACGTGGAATTGTTGTTTGTGCCAGACGGGCTGGTCTGAGTATTTCAAACACTGCTGATCTACTGGGATTTTCACACACAACCATCTCTAGGGTTTACAGAGAATGGTCCAAAAAAGAGAAAATATCCAGTGAGCAGCAGTTGTGTGGACAAAAATGCCTTGTTGATGTCAGAGGTCAGAGGAGAATGGGTAGACTGGTTAGAGATGATAGAAAGGCAACAGTAACTCAAATAACCACTCGTTACAACCAATGTATGCAGAATATCATCTCTGAACACACAACACGTCGAACCCTGAATCAGATGGGCTACAGCAGCAGAAGACCACACCGGGTGCCGATCCTGTCAGCTAAGAACAGAAAACAGAGGCTACAATTCACACAGACTCACCAAAATTGGACAATAGAAGATTGGAAAAAGGCTGCATCCAAAAACTTTGTCCAAAATGTATGCTATTCATTTACTATAGTGGCTTGTAACAGCCAAATACATTTTAACTTACTTAAATGTGTAAACAAAGTGAACCTGGCATGCTCTTCTTTGAGTGTGTTCACAAATTCTGCCCTAAATCATTTCAAGTGCTGACCAAAGCCTGAAAGGTAATGTAATCAAATGGGAGGTGACTGTTTTTGCTCTATTCAGGACAATATGCAACCTGTTCATGGAAACCTACATGTGTTCATTTCCCCCTTTCTTTTACAAAGCAACTCCATAGCATCTGGATTAATCAGTATATGAGAAACTCCTCAATGACTGAGTTTTTTGAAGGAGGGACTAATCTATTCCAGCATTATAGATGTCCTTACATGTATTTATAGCGGCTGAGTTTCTTTACATCACTCATAAAACAAAAAAATGTTTGGTTTTCTGATTTTGCTTTTGTTCCTTCCATTAGGTGAACAAAAATAACTTTTTTACATTTTTATTTATTTATTTATTTTTAAAATCATTGAGAATAATTGCTTTTAATGTAAAATCCTTCCTTCTGTTCTCATCTTCTTTTACAGATTTGGGATTAGAGCAATCACCTCATTTCTTTGTAACTGAGGATCTCAATGTGACCCTAAAGTGTTCGCAGATTGGAACATCACATAACAGCATGTACTGGTTCAGAAAAACACCCACTGAACCATTGGAGCAGTGCTTTTCTTTGTTAAAACAGAAAGCTGGGAGAAGGATTTTAAGCAGAGAGCATCAGCTGTGAGGAACGGGGCATCTTTAGACCTGACTCTTGCCAAAGTACAGCACTCTGACAGTGGTGTTTATTACTGTGCAAAGCAAGAGGCACATCAGTGTAACCCAATGTATAACCTCAACAAAAACATGCATATTCACATCTAACACCTGCTCATCTGTCAATGAATGAAATTCATTACTATAGGGATGAGTGGATAAACTATTTATGTACACTGTAAAAAAAAAAATCGTAAAATAACGGTAAAAAGTCTGGCAGCAAAGATGCCAACCACTTACCGTCATATTACAGTAAACAACCTTAAATTATTTTACAGAAAAAATTTTGTTTTTTGAAAAAACGGATATTTACCGTAAACATATTCTGTATTTTTACAGTCAACTGCTGTAGAAAAAAAAAAAAAAATCTCATAAAAAAAATCTCGGTTGAATTTTAAACGAATGTATAAATCTGTACAAAAACTTAAAAAATATTGCAGAAATACCTTAAAATTACATAATTAAAACAAAGACTTCTGTATTAATACAGTATTATTTGATATATTTTTTAAAGATAATCCAATCCTTCTACAAGAAAACTCCTTGTCAAAGTAAAGACTTTTCTATGTAAAACACATAGAAAATGTTGTATAATTACCTTCAGATACCTTAATTTAAAAGCCAAATACCAGTATATTGATCGATTTAAACTTTTATTTTTATGTCATTATTCAATCTATTTACAGTAAATTCCTGTTAAATATTGGTTTTATCCTGTACAAAAAAACCAAGATCTTGTGATATTAAGTTTCGTAAAGATATTTTTAACACTGTTATTGCTGCTTTATATAAACATTATTTGACGGTAATAACAAGCAACTCTCCAATATTTCTACATATTTTACCCATTTAAATACGGGGGTTTACTTTATATAAACATTATTTGACAGTAATTACAAGTAACCTCTCCAATATTTCTAAATACTATTACCATTTAAATACGGTAGTTTACTTTTATAAACATTATTTGACAGTAATTACAAGTAACTCTCCAATATTTCTAAATACTATTACCATTTAAATACGGTAGTTTTTACTTTATATAAAACATTATTTGACAGTAATTACAAGTAACTCTCCAATATTTCTAAATACTAGTACCATTTAAATACGTTAAGTTTACTTTAT